>NW_016107919.1:972232-993694 GCF_001604975.1 Cebus imitator | reverse complement strand
AGGCAGCAAATCACACTGCCACGTGTGTTCCTATGCAACAATTTTGCATGTTCTTCACATGTACCCCAAAACCTAAAATGCAATAAAATAAATAAAAGGGAAAATGAATAAATAAATAAATAAAATGCTTAAAAATTAAAAATGATTGATAAAAAATAATAATAATAATAATAATTTACTACACTGCAAGGACCCATGCTCCCTTTGAAACTCATTAAAGATATGGATCCTCCCTGCAAAATAATGCATGTAACTGTGCATAAGATGTCATGGGATTCTCTTGCCTCTGAATTCCCCAGCCATGAACTCTCAGCTTAAGAATCTCTGACTTTTCACAAGTCTCTAAATTTATGACCAACAAAACAAGGGCCCAGGAATGAGCAAGGTGTTAATCTCAGTCTTCCTTAGTGAAAGATTCAGCAGAGAAGAGACAATTTTCTATGCAAGAAAGAATGCCTTACAAATCCACAGCCTGATTTTATACAGGTTTTTGAAACAGGCTGTTTCTGAATAGGCAGTTATCGTAAAGAAAGGAAAAAATAAATGTCACTACTTTTAGAAATCCAACATTTTAAAAATCACACCAAATTCACAAAGGATGCCATTTAAATCCTCCTGGCTTGTCTTCTAGTAGGTGACACAATAGGCTCTCGATGACAGAATTATGAAGGATATCTCTCACTCTCCTTTGTATCTTTTTGCGTGCCCCCTTCATGCTGCCTATCTTGTTCCCCTCCCCACTCTCCATCAGATGCTGTCCATAGGAAAGTTTCCGAGACATGCTGCTTTTTCCTGGGGACGTAGTGGAGAGTAAAGTATTAGACAAGGGATTACAAACTCAGATGGATATAGGGACCAGGTAAGTAAGGTTAGTGATGACAGCAGGCTGGATAAAAGAACATATACGTATGTGTTGTGTGTGGCAGGAACTATGGTAAGCATGTGACTTACCTAATGCCTACACAGCTCCAGCTGTTGCTACTATGCAGAATGAGAGCTCAAGGTTGCCAGATCTCCGAATTTTTCCAGAGAGGCTACAAAATCGGTTTCTATCTGAATCTCTCAACTTTAAAATACCTTTAAAACATTCAGTAACCTAGAGAAAACATCCCTGCAGACCAGAGATACTTCTTGGGCTTCCATTTGCAATGCTGCTTTAAACAAAAATAAATATGCACCAGTGATGGAATTTCAGGTACCAACCTGTCAAAGAAATATTTGTTCACTTTCCTTCTTCCTCTGCAGTCTGACTGAGCCACTATTTATATAACAAAAGTGGAATAATGTCTCTAGAAAGCAACTGTAAAAGTCTCTATACATGTATACCTCCTCGCCTGATAAAAAATAAGTTATCACTGCCATAGCCTCTGCCATTATGACTGTACCTTTCTTCCTTGCTAGATTATTAGCCCTTTTGATTCCAAAATCTCATTGCATTCCCACAATTCTGTAGGGTAGGTATCATGTCTCTATTTTGTTAGGGCAGTGAAGGTAATAGAGGTTAAGTCACCAAAAATCATGCAGTAAGGGGTGGAGCAGGGACTGCAACCAACCTCTCCACTGTTCTGATCACTGCCGTTTGCTGCCTCTAGGCACACAGTGTACTTATGCTGTGCAAGGCTAAGGGACTTCAGCTGGGAATACTCAATGTGATAGACAGCTTCTAAGAGGGCTTACATTGATCTCCACATCCTGGTATTCATAACCCTGTGTAAGTCCCTCTCTTTGAGTATAGACTGAACCTAGAGACTTCCTTGTAAAAAATGAAATATTGAAAAAGTGACAGCATGTCACTCTAAGATTAGGTTACAAAAGACTTTTAACTGCTACCCTGCTCATCCTCTTTTACAACTTCACTTGTTTGCTCTGATGACGCTAGCTGCTATTTTGTGAGCTGCCCTATGGAGAGGCCCACATGGCAAGGAACTGATGGAAGCCTCTGTTTAAACAGCTAGTGAGGAAATGAGGCCCTCAATCCAACTGCTCACAAATAACTAAATCATGCCAATGGCCACTTGAGTAAGCTTAGAAACTGATTATACCCCAGTCAAGCTTTGTGATGACTACAATCCCAGATGACACCTTGATTGTAGTCTGTGAGAGATGTTGACTCTGAGGCACTCAACTAAGTCATACCTGGTTTCCTGCCCCACAGAAATTGTGAAAAATAAATGTGCATTGTTTTTTAGGGGCTAAGTTTTGAATAATTTGTTGTATAGCAATAGATAACTAACGAAGCCAGAAACACAAAATGGCTTATGCAATACTGGTTTGGCTGCCTCAATTGCCACACCTCCCTCCCTGGTCTTCACTCCCAGAGCCTTTCTGCCACCCACCACATTGGATACAATAACGTATCTGGGGCAAGAAGGAGCTGGAGCTTATGGTAGGTAGAGAAGGTGTTTTTAACTAAAACAAAAAATGTCTTAATCACAGTCTGATTTTTTTCATACCCTGGGATTCTATGACCATGCCAATTTGCAAAGCTGCATAAAATTATATTTGAAAAAAAAATATGATTGAGCAATAAGAATTCTCACATGGAAGTCAAGAGACCTGGATTATGTCAGTCAATCCACAATAATTTTCAACTGCCATATTTTGGCTTAGAATTATGTTCCATAATGAGGAGACTACTACAAACAAACAAGATCCAAGCCTGACCTCAGAAGACTTCCATTATGCTAGTTATACCCCTGTGTTGGCCACTTGCAGGGGGCTCATGGGCAATTCCCTCCTATGACCTGTTTCTTCATCTCAGTGAGTGGCAGCTGGTAGACATAAGAAGTCTGTTTGAGCTCCACAACACTGCACTCTTGTAAAAAGGCAAGCCTTGTGTTTGAGTGACTAAGGGGGCTGCTTCCTGGCTGGTTGGTTACTTAAGATCACCAAGGTTAAATGATGAGCCCAGGGTTCATGTGGGAAAATGGTGATGGGGTCCCAAGTTGCCTCTCAAATTAACATTTATAGCACAAAGAAAGAAAATGTGTTGAACAATGCTTGCTTAATCACACCCTGTTCCCCAAATAGATAGTAAACAAACAGAATGAAGAGAAATAAATTCTTAATACTGTTAATAACCCAATCACATTTAAGGTACAGACAATAATTATCTTATTAATATAAATCAACAACAGCAAAGTGAACTTTCCTGAAGCTCTACTTTTGTTGAGGCATCTAGGGGCTCTAAAAGTAAAAGATCATTTGCTCTAGTTGAGTTCTTTCCAGGCTGAGAGAATACTGTTCCCTAAAGATGATAAGTTAGGTTGGGCTGGGAGTAGGGTTGAGAGAAGAAAACCAAAGCTATTTCTTGAGGAAATGTCTCTGAAGTGGAGAAAGAAATTCTGGGCTTTTGAAGGACAAGAAATGAGCAAAATAAAGATAAATTTCATTGTACAGTTAGGGAGAGGCATAGAGAATAATGACTAACCCAAGATTACTAAACGCTTCTTAGCGACAACACTGAGATTATCATACAAGATTTTTATGATACCATCCTGCACACAACCAGTTTCACCTGACTAGATGATATCTAGCCATTAGGAGCATAAACTTTTGAGGCAAATGATCTGAGTTCAAATTTATTCTCTGCCATTTAATAGCTGTGTGATTCTGACTAAGTTACCCTACCTCTCTGCATCTCCATTCTTTCATCTGTAAAATGGAGATAATATTATAACTCTCTTCATAAGGTTATCAGGAGAATTAACTGAGTTAATATTTGTAAAACACTTGGAGCAATGCTTGTCATAAAATAAGCATTATATAAGTATTTGTTAAAAAAATAGACAATTTTTTTTTAGATGGAATCTCGCTCTTGTTGCCCAGGCTGAAGTGCAGTGGTTGCACCTTGGCTTACTGCAACCTCTGCTTCCTGGATTCAAGCAATTCTCCTGCCTCAGCCTCCTGAGTAGCTGGGATTACAGGCACACAATACCGCACCCAGCTAATTTTTGTATTTTTAGTAAAGATGGGATTTCACCATGTTGGTCAGGCTGGTCTCGTACTCCTGACTTCGTGATCCACCCACCTCAGTCTCCCAAAGTGTTGAGATTACAGGCATGAGCCACTGTGCCTGGCCAAACAGATGAAGTTTTAACTTAATTATAAACAAACCCAAGAGCCCAAACCAGCCAGTAGCAAGAGAAAGTCTGTTTTAAGAGATCCTCACCTCTCCTTTCTGAGGCTTTCACAATAAGTAATCAGTCCAAAAATATCTTGCATTAATTGCCTTGTCACATCAGCATAAAAACGCAGAGATAGACCAGTGAATTCTCTTCCCATTTTAGGAATGAGTAAACTCAGGCCCAGGAGCTTCATGTGACTAGTATAATTTGTACGTTAAATTCTCTAGATTTAACAGAGTGCCATGATTCTAATCCAAACCCTGCCAATTCCTGCGACCTCAGGCAAAGGCCATCCTGTCTTTGTGCCTCAATTTCCTCATCCATTCAAGGAAGTGGTTGGACAAGATGATCTTAGAAGTAACAGATGGTTCAAAGGTCACACAACTTGTTTGTAATAGAGTGAGCACTGACTTTCCACTAAGCCATTCCTTGAAATAATTTTTATATCAATAAGTGCAGAGCCTTGGAGAGTTTGAAGGATATATTCAGTCTGCTTGTCCTTCTATCTTTGCTCTCTTTTCCCTTACATAATAGAATGGGGTTAAGCAGTACCTAGGACAGGACACTGGCTTTTCCGCAATGAAGGTAATGACTTAGATTGTAAAAGGTCAAAACAGAGAGGGCCTTTGGAGACATCTTTTACTTCAGTGACCCTGAAATCGAAATGAGTATTCCTCAGGGGTCTTCCCAAGTGCACTGTAGGTACATAGGCTATAAGGAAACTCTTCTTGAGATAGTTGACTTTACTAGAAGATTTGTAAGAATTATTTTAAAATGAAGATATATTTGTTATGGAGTGGAATACAAAAGAAAATACAGATGAGCTTTTTAAAGTAAATCAAAAGTCTACAAATAATTTGTACTCTGACTTGGACTGAAAATGGCACAAAATATAGTCCTAAATTATCATATTGTCATTGGGGAAGCAGATACAGAGAAAGGAATATTCTTCCTCCACAGGGTCAAAGAGACACTTAATAAGAAAGAAATAACTTGAATCAAAACCATTGGCCTCTCATACAATTGTGCTTTCCACCATGTGGCTACTCCCGTTGGCTCACACTCTGGAAGGCAAGAGAGAGCCAAAGAGGGGATTAAGATAGTTTCTTGTTGGGTGGAGAAGCACCTCACTAATGTGGACAAATTGCTTTGTTTCTCAATGCTTCAGTTTCTTCATCTATAAGAAACTAATATGAGTGTACAATGTGTAGATAATAAATTGGGCTCTGGATTCAGAGAATGCCCAGGTTAAGATCCTAGTTTTGTGATTGTCTAGATGTCTGACCTTGGGCAAGTTCCTTAAATTCTGTGTGTCTCAATCCCATGTAAAAATGGGGCTAAAACAGCACCTATCTCATAAGGTTATTTTAAGAATTAAATGAGTTAATACAGGCAAAACACTTAAAAGAGTGCTAATTAGCTAGTTATTATTAAATCTTGGAACCCACAGGGCTAGACTTACAGTACAGGTGCATCTTGGCTCATTTCTGTGGACTCCAAGTACAGAAAGCATAGTTTATAATCTGCAGTTCATCCCAAATGTGGTCCAGATCTGGTTTGTTGGAACTGAGATGTATGACAAAGCTGAGAAGCTTTCAGAAAAAAATCATTCAGGCTATCTTACCATCCAAATAGATGTTGCCCTTGTGTAAGTTCCCTGAAAAGGCCAAAGTACTGTCTTACATGGATACTGAAATATGTGCTCATATTTTCTTTAAAAATGCTAGATTTCCACAGAGAAAACGTCTCACTCTTTAGATGCCAGACACAAAGAAAAGCACAGTAAGATGATTATTGGAAGTAGTTTTGAGAGTGAGAAATGGACCCTGAGAGAAACAGGTTCTCAGAAAAGGGGACTTGTTATCCTTGGCAGTGGAGAGAATTACCCAGAGTACTGGAAAGCTGCTGACGGCCAGTCCTGGAGTTCTGCCTTTCCCTAGGCAGAAGAGTTCTCTCACCAGGCACCTAGGGCCTTGGGAGCTTCTTTTTAAACTTTTCTCTGTGGGTGGTTATTGTAAATCTTATCTCCCATTAAGAGGAAAACTAAACAAGCTACCTAAACCATAAACCTACAGTCCCCTTCAGGTCAGCCAGGTCTCTGAGTTATGACATTTGCCAGTCAACAGTCACCAAGTATGTATCTTAATTTTAACACATTCTGGCCTATTGATTTTTTGAGAGAGTTATTATAAAACTGTGCCTCATGAAATCCAAGAGTATTCTACAGAAAAAGCCTAGGAATTACCAAAGAAGGATGGCCTTCCATTTAGCCAAAATAGCTCTACTTTTATCTGTTTTCTATACTATGAGTCCCTGTTAAATCTCACTTGCAGCAGAGGGTTCTATTTTAAAAAACGGGTTGAAAAATTCCTACCATAAACTGCTGAAATTATTTCAACATTCCAGAAATGTCAATATGTTGGCAACCAAAGGACGTATGTTTGAATTGCACCCAAACTGGTGTCAAACAGCAAGTCCTGAATTTTGAGGCAAAAAGAAAAAAAATGATCCTGCCTCCAAGGAGCTGATGTTCAGATTCCAGGACAAATAGCCTGGAATCACTTGAGGTTTTAATAGTTCAGAGCAAAGCTATGTGATTTTAATTTTAGGAGCTCAGAGGTGATAGACCTGGAGGAAGAAGAGGTGGAATTGTTGCTGGTACCCAAAGGATGATAAAGAAGGATTACTATAGGCAAACAGATGCAGAGAAAGGAGTAAGGTTGATGTTGGGAATGGGAGAAATTATCGGGGAGGGAAGCTATGCAAGGAACCAAGGCGTAAGGAGTATGGGCGATTGATTCTGGGGACTAGTAAGAGAAACTGTCATTGGAGCCAAAATGGAGATATCCTGTAATGTCAAGCAAGTATCTTCTGATCATGTACATTATGGATAGGGTGGAAAATGGGCTGCTGAAGGGAGGCAGAACCAGTTGAGGGGATTTAAACAGTGATTTAAATGAAACTCTTTCAAAGGTTGCTTTGGAGGCAGAGACACCATTGGCCTTCAGCTCAGTGATTTTAGCTGTAATCATTACTTACTTTTCTTACTGTTGGCTGGTTACTTATCCAGATGCCTTTTGGCTTGGTTATGGCCCATCTCACCATCTCTCAAAGCACCTAATGCGACATTCTACATATATTAAATGTTCAATAAATGTTTTTGGACAAAGAATGAAAGCCATTTAAATGCAAAAGCAAAAGCCTTTGGTGGCTGATAAATGTTGGCGGATATCTGAAAGGAGGGGTCTGTGATCCATAAACCCTACCACCTCTCTAGAGCTTTTTCATAACTCAGGCAATCCCTCTGCCCATTGATAGCCTCATTTTACAGATAGTATAACTAAGATTCAGAAAATAAATGGGGGATGCTCACGATCACTTAGGTAAGGGCAACGTGGGACTGAAACTTGGGGCTTCTGATTGCAAATACATTATTCTTTCTGTACCTCTGGTCTATTCTGAAACACTGGTGCTAAAAGACACTTCCCATTCTTGTCTGTGCACTCTCTAGTCACACCAGTTCTAGGAACTTCCCCAAATATCTAAATTCTCTCTGCAGTCAACTTCAGAGATTATCCGTAAATAAAACTAGCTCAGGAGAGGTGGCAGGAAGACTAGTCTTGAAGTCAAAGGTTTTTAGTCTAAATTATACCATAGCTTCAGTTTCCCAATCTGTAAATTAAGCACCCCAGAGACCCTAATTTACATGCATGACCCATGTTCTCAGGCCAAGAATCAGGCATCAATCTCCCTAGCTTGCTCAAAAGCCCAGGATTGCAATGCTCTGTAGCCTAATTATTTCAGCTTATTCGATTGTCTCACAATAAGATACATCAACTTGTCAGGTGGAGACTTGAACACCTAGGATCATGTTAGTGATTGAGTGATTCCCCTTGAACCACCAGGCTTGGCTGGTTCTGGCGTGTGTACTCCAGCGCACACTTTTATAAAAGTGGGTCCCTTTGCCTACTTAGCAAGTGCTCTCCCATCCAGGAAGCTCCTAAATCCTGTTCTTTGCCTTGTTCCCTTCCTCTGTTTATGCATCGTTCTTAGACACCCAGAGGCAATTGCAGTTGCACAGCCTTGCTCATAAATCCAGGAGATCAGATAATATATCTTATTTATCACTGCAGACTCAAAGATGGGCAACTTCCAATGTCTGCAGCAAATAAATAAAATCAAAATGATCAACTCCTTCATCCTTTCCTGTTAAATAAATACTTGTCTAGGGAGATTATAGCTGGATAAGCAGAAGATGAAAACGCTGTCTTGCTGAAAGCATGCCTGTCTCGGGCTTCATTTCAGTAACTGATTTTCCCCAACACATTGTCCTTTGTGTCTGCCTGCCTTTTTTTTTTTTTTTTTNTGGGTAGGTAACATGTGCTCAGTGCAAATCCCTGAGAAAAGAAGAAAGGACATGAACTTTAGCCTATATTTTCCCTTTTACATCCTCTCAAAAATCCATGCTATTACAAGCCACATTCCCAATACCCAAAGCTGAGCAGCTAAACTCAACTCCCTAGAAGTACCCACCACAAACAGAATTCTTCCTTTTTTGACCTGATGCAGCTACATGTTGTGATGCAAAAAGAAGATCCTCAGTGGCACCAACACCTATGTTCAAAAACCCATTTGCTAGTAGTAGCATTCTTGAGGAATTAACTCTCTAAGTCTCAGTTGAGAATCTGTAGAGAATTATAGCTAAAAGCTCTTGCTGTAAAGTTACACTGGGTTCAAATTCTGTGTGAGTTTGAGAAAATTCCTTCACCTCTCTATGCTTCAATTTCCTCTTCCATAAATAGGTACCATAATGGGGTAAGCCTTGTAGGATTGTTGAGAGGATCAAATGAGATAATCTGTGTTACGCATTTAGCTCAGTGCCTGGAGAAAAGAAAGTGCTCAATAAACATTAAGCATTATTATTAATAAAAAAGAACAGACAACAAAACATTTGCCATGAAAAAAGGACTGTGTTTAAAATAAGAAGGCCTCGGATTAAGTCCCAGCTCTTTTTACTCATTAGCTGGGTGAGATCTTAATGCGCCCTTAACCTCTTTCAATATCAGGTTCCTCATCCATAAAATGAGGCTAATTGTATTATCTATTACACTGAGTTGTTGCAAAGATGGCACAAGTTTAGTAATTATTAAAAATGTATTGAATTCAAATCTTGTTAGCCAACATTCTTACAGCTCCTACTGGGTGCCAAGCTATGGGCTTGGGGCTGGAAAGAAATCAGTGAATAAGATTATGGCCTCTGCATTCAAGATCTTGCGGTCTAACTGCAGCCAATAGTCCCATAAACAAATAATTGAAGTACAAATTTAAGCCATCTCTACAGAAATATGTACAAGGTCCAAAGATTATAATGCCTAGTTCAAGGGGGTGGGGAAGTATGGTGGCAGTAGTCAGGAAAGGTCTTCTGGAGAAGATGATGCCTGAGATAGCTTTAGAAAAGAGAATAATTTCTTGAGTAAACATGATAGGGAGAATATTCCAGGCTAAGGCTAAGGCACACATACATACAATCACCTAGTATGACTGGGCAGTGTTCTACTTATTCCATTCCTGAGGAATGCAATTTTAAAAGAAGGCAGCAAGAAATGAAGCTAAAGAGATAGGAACTGATTAAGAAGAAAACCTTACATGGCCTACTAAGAAAACTGGTTTTATTATTTTAAATAGCACTTATGTAATATTTCCTATGCACCAGCCAATATTGTAAACATTTAACAAATATTAATTTATTTAATCATCAAAAGAATGCTGTGAGATAAATATGATTACTGATTCTCACAGAGATTAGTTGATTTGCTCAACATTTTACATATAGTAAGCACCAGAGCCAGGATACCTACCCAGGATGTCTGGTTCCAGAGTTGATACAAAGGTAGAATTAATAATCCCTTTATTGAACCCCCTACCTAGGCCACTCAGTCCCCTACTCTTGGCCAGCTCTGAAAATGCACATTTATGTGGCCTTGCTTTATGTAAACTTGCCTGTCCATCTGACCCTCAGAGTTCAGACTCTTTCGATGTTATCTATTCATACTTCCTGGAATTCCAGGGTTTGGGCTCTTCTTCACCTTTGGTGATGATAAGATGACACACTTTCTGCTTGACTTTCTGACCTGAATTAATAATTCTGATTGTACTGAATAAACACTAGACATCACCTCATTATGTCTCATCAAACTCTGTACCATTCACTCCATGAGTTGCATGGATGGAGGGCCATAGTTGTAGTAGCAGGTGGGTTCTTGGAGCTTCAGGATCTTCTCTGAGCCCATCTAGTCACATACATATAACCTCTCCCCTCTTGTCCAAAATGCTTTGCAGATGCCAAGAGTAAGGGAAAGCTATTGCTTGGCATGCCTGTCTTACTTCAGGTTATTTATCTGCCTAAGTTGGCATCATAGTAAGAATTTATATTTTTATTGGCCTTTACATTCCCTGAAGTCTTTTCATATGCATCTGTTATCTGATTTACTCTTCCTGAAAACCCTTTGATGTCAGTATTAACCTTTTTTGCTCAAATAAGGAAAGTGAAACTCAGAGAGAGAAAGTTACTTGCCTAAGGTCACATAGCTGATAAGTACCGGGAACTCACTGCACAATCTCACTGTAAGGATCCAAAAGCTTCTGCTCCTGCTACTGCCAAAATGATCACAAAAATTACCTGGGTTGAGGGC
The DNA here is from genome assembly GCF_001604975.1 of Cebus imitator. Taxonomy (NCBI): domain Eukaryota; kingdom Metazoa; phylum Chordata; class Mammalia; order Primates; family Cebidae; genus Cebus; species Cebus imitator. Next base: position 982,875 of record NW_016107919.1, on the reverse strand, counting down.
ATCTGACCAAGAGCTTGAGATGAGGAGTGATGGTAGAGGACTTCGGTGAATTCCACAAAGCATTTAGGGTTGTAAAGATTCTTATCACAGTTAGAGAAAACTCTCAGACACCCTCCACCTTAGATGCAATCTTTTTAGACAGCTCATGTCCTCGAGACCATCTGATTGTCCGGATTCTGTCTCTTACCATTCTCCTACCACTGTCAGTGCTTCAGTCAAGTAGATGAAGACTTGTGTTTCTCTGGGGAGGGTCATTTTTTTAGTCCTTTACTCTCATTTAAACAATGAGTCATTATCACCATTGCCCCCCAGATAAGCTCCCTTTATTTTGCTAGTTATAGTCACACACCCTTAGTTTTAGATCAAACTGCCTTCAATGAGGTACCTGAATGCTTATCTGATACTTTTGTTTCTTCCCCTGGATTCTGGCCTTCTTCAATATGCTTTCACGTCTAAACCCTCCCTCTGTCTGGAGAGGGCCCCTTTAAAAGCCTTAGGTTTTTTCCTTCAATGTATTCAATTTATGCCTACCTTATCTCTCATGCTACCTTTCTTTTCTGTTTTGTTTAAGAAGGTCTCCTGCATTTCAAGATGAAGCAAATACTTTCTCTGACAAAAAACAGCAAAGCAAGTCAAAAGGCAAAGAATAAACTGGGAAAAATATTTTCAACTCATATGAAAGATAAAGGGTTAGTGTCTTTATTAAACTTAACTTTTTTTCCATCTGAAATATTTTAATTTATTTGTAGTCAAGTCTGTTGGTCTTTTCCCAATAGTTACTGATCCAGAACAAAATCCAAAATCTTGTTAATGTTAACTGAACAAAGTAAGTTGCTTTTTTCCATCTGAGAATGAAATAAAATGATGTTGTAAAAACCTGTGCATAATATGACCCCTTGTGTCTAGAAAAAATAATCCTATGTGTATGTATATTGGTCTGAACATCTCTTCAGGAGCATGGAGAAAAATATGGAAGGAATTATGCCAAACTGATAACATCAGTTACCTGCTGAATGGAATGACAAGGGACTTGGGAGAAATACTGAACCTTTTCTTTATGATCTCTGTTGTTTGACTTATTACAGTGAGCTAGAATGAGTTGATGTAAAAAAAAAAAAAAAAAAAAAAAAAAAAAAAAAAAATAAAAAAAAAAAAAAAAAAAAAAAAAAAAAAAAAAAACCTACAATCTACCCGTCTGCACTTCCTGTGAGGTATTTTAGACTTGAATTTTGGGAGAATGACGGAGGTTGACAGCAGAGAGCTGAAGAGGAAAACCTGGCTTTCAGAAGTTCAGAGAAGTTAAAGGACCTGCACATCTACTATACAGCACTAGAGTGATATCTGAATAGACTTAAACAAAATCAAGAAATAAGGTCAGAACCTCTGGAAGCACTTAAAGACGAAATGAGTTGGCAATCTGCCTCCAGGCAACTATAGCAAGTTCATCTGGCACATTTTCTAAAAGTTAAAACCTTATGTCTTTCTCCCATGTCAGCCACTACCCAAGACTGGCTGCCATGATCTCAAGAAAGGACATGGACCACAAGGAAGCCCAATTTACTCCCTGTGTCCTTGGTTGGTTCACACAAATCGGTGCAGTAAAGACACAAATGCTTGGTCTAAAAGTGTTATCTCCACTCTTCAGAAATTCATTTTCCCAAAACATCGCTTTCTATGAACTTTCCTGTTCAAAAAATATCAGTGGCTCCCAGTGCTTTTCATTTTAATGCTAAACTCCACATTCTGGTCTTTGACATCCTGAATAAGATACTCTAGTTGCACCAAACTTTAGATGGTAGCTTGGTTTGAATCTAGACGAGTGTAGTGGTTACAAGTGGGATCCCTCACATCAGAATCCTGTGTTGGAATCCTAGCTTTGCCACTTCTAAGCTGCATAATCTTGAACAAATGACTCAAGGTCTCTGACCCTCAGCTTCCTCATTCAGAAAACAAGGGTAAAATATTGCCTCCTTTACAAAATTGTTCTGAGAATGCAATGAGGTAATCTGTAGTGTTTGCCACAGCACCTGGTTCAATTATATTGAGTGATTATTTTCACTTATTTTATTATTAATCTAGTAGTAGGAAAATAATTCCCATGAAGTCAATCATCTCAGCTAGCAACAATGACTCACTAACTCTTTATTCATGAAGTTAAAGGAAAGACGATTTTATAGAGTGCATCCTTTTGGGAAATTTGCAAGAAGTCTTGAAGACATCTAAACCAGCTCATGTTCATACACACACATATACATACACACAAAGAGAAATGCTTACAAGCACGCAAAATTTCTTGCATATATTTATTTACAAAATTCTCCACTTCCCCACCTACCTGTATATGAATACATAGACACACATTCTTTTTGAGGATTAGAGAATTTGGTCCAAAAAAATGCTATGAATGTAAAAAAATCTCATTGCTGTGCTGAGCAGACAGAGTTTCAGACACTGCTTATGCCCTTGTAATAAATATGAATATAATGAAAGGATAGAAAAATGCTGCAGACAAAACTTCCGGGCAAGAGCTGTCTGAAGGTACTCCCCATGGAGACAATGAGACAGGCACTGCAGTGAGACGCCAGGCGTTTCTTTCCTATTTAGGCATCATGCACAATGTTTTTTAAGGCAGGCCATATAGACCAATTGTACATACTGCCTGGGAAAGGGGAAATGAGAGGGAGGTTTCTGGGGCTTAATACGTTGACCTACCTGTGGGCATAAAGCCCCTCAACCTTGGCTTAAACCTAAAAAGTATGAAACTGGGCTTTCTTGGATCAGAGAAGATGGTTGAGTGATCAGAGGGGATGGTTTTTAGTTAAGAAGGAGGAGCTTGGGCTAGTTTCTTCTAGGTATCTGAAGGGTAGCAATTGCCCAGAGGGTAACTTTCTCTAGGATCCCTTAAGTGACTCCCCCTGCCACTCTCACAGTTGCGATATCACAGCCCCCATGCTTACTCCTGCCATGGCATTTGTCACTCTGCACTATAACACTGTTTATCATCTACCCTAAGTACTTAGCACAGTGCCTGGTATATAGTAGGCACTGTATATATAACTGTATATAAAACTGGGGATTGTCTAATAATAAATAAAAACTAATTGTTTATCTTTCTGCTCTCCCCCATGACTGAGGTTATGTATTCCCGTGGTGCTCTGTATTCCCAGCACCAGCACAGAATTAAGCACATGTTTTCAGAATTAAGCTGACTTAGTGCCCTTGCAGTCTCCTGAGGCATTCCTAATGTATTAGCTTCCTTATCTGAAAAAAAAATGATATAACATGATTTTTATATAGAATTGCTGTGAGGATTAAATAAGTTAAACATAAACAATACTTGGGTCAGTGCCTTGCACAAATGTAATAATAATTATTGTTATTACTATTATGGCTTCCAGACCTGCTGATGGGGATAGGACTCTCAAACTGTGCTACTCTTGGTTAGAGTAGTCCCTGGGAATAGGGATGGGGTGGCAGTTATACTTCTAGGTTTTTCTCTCTCTCCACCCCATCACATTGTTTCTGCTGCACTTAGATACTCTGTGTAGTATTAAATCTGTAGCTAATCTTGGAGATCATGCCCACTAGACTGGGAGCTCCCTGAAGACAGGGCCAGCATACAGTCATCACTGGACCCATACAGGGTCTAACCCAGAGAAGATTCTTAGGGTCTATTTGCCAAGCTGACCTGAAGGCAGCTATGGTTTATCAGTCATAGTTTAAAAGCTTCCTTTTACTGCTGGCATGGCTTGCTCTCCTTCTCCACCTCCTAAGCTATCCTCTTGCCTAGGCCCATAATGGAAGGCAGATGTGGAAAGTCTGTCCATGGGCGGTTAGTCAGAATGGCACAGGAAGCTGCTTGCCGGGCTGATGTTAGCTCCCTGGAAAGGGAGTGAAGTACTTATCCTTTCCATTCAGACTACCTGCCTCCACCTCTTTTCTCTCACCTAACACTCTGAGACCTTTTGTTGTAAAGTTTGCTGCGGGGATACTGGAAAGAGTACTGCGCTGGGAGGAAAGTATATAGGGGAATAAGGCATGACTCTGGCACAGGCTCATTGCATAACCTAAAACCAGGCCTTTCCTTTTCTGGGCTTCAGTATCCTTTCTGTAATGTGGATATCATATGTATAATTTGAATCTGCTCTGCACTCTTCAAATATCTGTGTTGAGCATTAAAATTTAGATAATATATCTGGAGAGGAATTGTAGACTGTTAGCAGGCTTTTTTAAATGTAAGAAGCCTTATATTCTTTATCCACATTGTTCTTGGGATTCATAAGTCCTCCTCATTTCTCCTTGTCACTGATAAACAACAACTATGTCTGTTTCCAGAAGGCTTTTTGGCCTGATGTTCCCAAATTCCTCAGTTCCAATTATCCTTGGGATGAAGGTTATAGAACTCTGGATATATCACTTTTTTCCCCCAACCTTACTTCCCCAAGCAAGCTGAAGGACAATATAGAGAAGGTCATAGAGAATCTTTGGCTTGAATCAATTGCTAACTGTGAGAGAACTTTTCAGAGCCTCGGTTTCCTAATCTGGAGAATAGAGGAGAGTATGGTGGTGTGCCTTCCCTCATTCAATTTTACGTCACTTTGAGTTAGAAATTTTTACCACCATTTTATGATGAGAGGAAATGATGATCAAAAAATATATATAAAATAAAATAACTTGTCCAAACTCACCCAGCAGGAAAATAGTAGAGACAGAATTTGAATCTGGTGTGTCTGACCCTAATACTCATTGACATAATTACTATTCAGTTCCACAAAGATTTTGCTACATTTTACATTCAAAAACACCTGCAATACGTGGTGAATAATGAATGGGAGATAATAAAGACCCAAGAAGGAGTGAGCCAGACTAGCATGGCAAACAAAATTGCTGTATTTTGAGCTCCCTAGCAGCCAAGATAAAATGAGCAGTAACAGTAGTTTCTGTGCAGAAAAAAAGGTTTATTTTATGACTGAATTATAAAATGAAAAAAGTGTTGTTGGGTCTGAGGTTCAGCTCTGTATGGGTTAAATGTGTTGTTGTAGGCTGACTTTGTATCTGCTCTGTGCCAGATATTACCCTTGGGGCTGAAGATACTGACACAACTAAGATACAGTCTGAACCCTTCAGGAGGTCACAATCTGGGGAGGGAGACAGACAGGTCAATATCTGACTCTAAAACACAGCAGACAAGTAATTTCTCCCTAGAGGTATAAGAAAAGTAGAATAAAACTTCATTAGCTAATTTCTGCTGTGTGTACTGCCCTACACAGGTTACAAATTCCTGACACATTTATTTTCTCCTATTAAATGAATTAAATGCTCACAATAACCCTGGAATATAAGTGCTACCACAGTTGCTTTACTGTTGAGAAGACTGAGGCCTTAGGAAATGAAGTAATTTACCTAAAATCCTGTTTTTTCCAACTCTTAAGTTTTGTGCACCTGCCATGGCCCATTGTCTTACTTAAAAAACAAAGCTGTCAGTTTAGTTTAGCAGATCAGACAGTGTTTTATGAAGGAGGTGACTTTTAAGGAGGCCTGACACAGTGAGGAGGATTTCCACAAGAAGATACCTGGGGAAGAGCTTTGTGAATACTTAATAACTGAGCCTTAAGAAGATTGGAGGGGAGAATTTGCTGATAGGGGAGGAAACTAAGTCTGGTAAAATCTACTAATCCACTCTGGAGCCAGATGATAGGGCTGGGCCCTAAGGGTCAAGGAAACTGCTAATGTTATAAATACAACAGTCTGGGTTACATAGAAAAATGAAGGAAATTTTGAGATTTTACACTTTAGTGAATACTTTCCCCCAATTATCACGACACACTACCACCTCATTCTATGAATAATAACATTGAGGCTTAAAGAAGTTCAGGGGCTGTTACAGTAGGATCTAAAACTCAGACCTCTGGACTCCTAACTCTAGGTTCTTTACTTGCCTCAACTCTTGGCTTCCCTTTGCTATAGAGCATTCCTCTAGCCTGCCTGAAGTATTGTCTTGTTGATTAGACCTCCACCTCTAACGCTCCTTCTCCACCCTGACTGTAACCATGGGCCCTTTTATTTCCTAGGGAGTGCTTATCTTCAAAACCACTCTTACACCTACTAATACTCCCTTTCCTGGCTCCCTGGTGGCCTTCAATAACAGGAGAGAAAAAAAGTAGAATTCACAGACCCTAAGCACTGTTCCATGCCAGGCCCTGTGCTAGACAATTCCAAATGGCTTGGCCTCAAAACTCTGTGAGGTTAGAAACTACTCTCCACATTTTATAGATGAGAAAACTAAGTTTCCAAGTTAAAAAGGGACTTGCTTAAGGGCAGAGAATTATTGAGTAATATAGCGAAGACTTGAACTCAAGTCTGTCTGATCTTGAAGTTCTTTCTACCATTCTACATTGACAGAATTCAGCCCCCTCCATTCTTAAAAGTCATAGAAGAAAAGCAAAGCAGAAATTCTCATTCAGATTTCACAGCTGTGCTGATCAATATGGTAGGTACTATCATCCATATGTAGCTATTTAAATGTAAATGAGTCAAAATTAAATGCAATTTAAAATTTAGTTCCTCAGTAGTTCTAGCCACAGTTCAAATGCTCAGAAAAACACATATGGCTAATGGCTACTGTAGCAGACAGGGAGAGTCTCCAGAAATTTAATGAATTTGAGTGATCAGCCTACTTCCTTGCAGTCTGTTTCTTCCTGAATTTTGTGTGGAATGTAGTCACTTCATTGGTTAAAAACAGTTCCTGAGAGACCCCAACAACTTACAGATGAATCACAATGAACTTTTCTCATTACCATGCTAAAACTTCTACCCTGGGTGGAGCTATAGCTTCATTACCATAACATGTGACCTATGTGTTGGCCTAAAGATTTACTGCATCTGTGCAATTGGGACACCTCCTCTACCGGCTATGAAGCACCCTCTCCTCTCTCTATCACCCAATAAAACCATTCTGTTACATTTTTTCAGGGAGATATTGCTTTAGAGAATACTCCCAGTATCCTTCTTACTTGTGTCAAGTAATATTGCTCCTATTGATCAAAACTTGTGTTCTCATGGAAAGTCATTTGTTACTGACCAAGTGAACAAACCTGTTTTTGTGTGTGTGTGTGTGTGTGTGTATGTGGCTAATATTTTCATGTTGAATAGTGCAAATATAAAACTCACAGAAAGTTCTACTAGATACTTATGGTCCAGAGAATTTACAGAGAAGTCTGTTTTTATAGGATATTATCAAGATAGAAGTAGAATGTAGAAAATGTAACAAACCTGCTTAGTAAAGTAGTAGCAAATCAAGGTCTCTGTGGTTCTCCCTTAACATATGGACATGGATTGATTATACACTCCTCACGTTAGTAATTCACATATCAATGGGCAATGAGATAGAAGAGAAACTACACTGGTTCTGAAGGGGTAAGTTGAAGTCCCAGCTTAGTCTCTGATCCTGTGACTCTGAACAATTACCTTCTCACTTGCTGAGAACAATGAAGGGATTTAAGTCAAAAGTCCTTACAGATCTTATGTTCTTTGGGCCTGTGAATTCATGGCTACATTTTCACTAAATTAATTTGCACTTCTCTGTGAAGGCAGACTTGTAGAAAATTTGCCAGGAATTTGGATTATGAAATGCCAGCCTCTCTGTACTAAGTGCACAAAGAGTGAGAGAGTGACGACTAAGAAAAAGGCACTTATTCCTTGGCTTGAAGAGGGCCTTTAATATGTGTGTTTGCTCAATGCTTGTTCATGTATCTCTTTGTCCTTTGGCAATCTGTCTGCCTTCTGTTGCTGACTCCTAGAGGGTAAAGTTGATGGCTGTAACTATACAATACCAGCCAAAACGGTTTAAAAAAACATAAATTTTGTTCTGGCAACTCACCTCTTCTGAAAACAAAAGTAATACTTTGATTCATTCAATAAATAATTATTGGGCACTGTGTGCCAGGCACTGTAATGGTGAGCAAAAACTGATCTAGTACTGAACCTTCCCTGCCCAAGGGGGAGACCTTTGGCTTCTTGTAATTTCTCCCAGCTGGAAGCTTATGGAGTCTCTGGCTTTATGTAATGCCAACGCAGATATTTCAGACAAGAGAAAACCTTTTGTACCATTTGGCTACCTGATGCTCCCTGGAACAACAAAAAAAATTTTTGAGAAAAACTCATAAAATTAATGAGCTGTTTAACATGCTGAAGACTAGCTTCTGAATCTGAGAAACTCAGAGGGTACAATACTAGAAAGCAATACTTCCCCTTCCCTTCTTCATCCCCCAGGTCCACAACCCATGTTTTCTTGGCTTTCTTATTTCATCCTACACCTTTGTCCCCTTCCCAATTTACACAGGTTGACTCCCACTTTCTCAGTCTTGCCTTTCAAATCCTCAGGGAAGAAAAATAAAATATATGGATGGCTCTGTATCATGCTCCTGAACTATCAAGCCCAGTGTTTTCTTTTTTGCCATTTCACTATGTGCACCACAACCCCTTGAGGCAGCAGTTACTTACTCCACTAGATAGATGAGGAAATGGAAGTACAGAAAAGGTGAGTACTTATCTAAGACTAACAAAGCTAGTGCACATAAAAACTAAGAGTTAAAGCTCATTTCTTCTACACATATAGCTCATTTTTTTTGCTTAGGCTTCCAGTGACATAAAACCACTCACTACCTCACCTAATGAAGTCTTAACATGACTGGGACACATAATGCCTTAGTTTACTTACCAATGCAAATCTGTTTAATTTTGCAAATATTTATGATACACTTACTGAGTAGCAGCCCTTTGTGAATGATGATCAATTGTTGCTATTTAAAAGTATGGATTCTGTAGCCACACATACTGAGTTTGAGACCAAGCGCCATCAACTATTGCTGGATGACATTGATAGTGACCTCAAGGACATAAAAATGAATCAGACAGGAATCTTGCTGTCCAGGTCTTTCAATGAAAATTGCAGCTTCTGGCAAGGCATGGTGGCTCACATCTGTAATCCCAACACTTTGGGAGGTCGAGCCAGATGGATAACCTGAGGTCAGGAATTTGAGACCAGGCTGGCCAACATGGCAAAACCCCATCTCTACTAAAAATAGAAAAATTATCCGGGCGTGGTGGCACGCGCCTGTAATCCCAGCTACTAGGGATGCTGAGGCAGGAGAATTGCTTGAACGTGGGAGGCAGAGGTCGCAGTGAGCTGAGATTGTGCTACTACACTCCATCCTGGGCAATAGATTGAAACTGTCTCAAAAAAAATTGCAACTTCAGCCTCACACATAGTAAGTGCTCAATCATAAAATCAAAATTATTTTTGTTTCACTCATTCAAGAAGCATTTATTGATGCTCACTGTAAACCAGATGGTATTTCTGTGACTCCTGGATCTCAAAGTGAGAATAAAGAAGGCAGAGCACTCAGCAAGTTCTAATATGCTATATTGTCAATACCCCTGAAGGGCTATCTATTTAATGATCAGTTGGTCCCAAATTTTCTGAGTGAACAAAGCGGCCACTGAGGCTCAGAAAAAGGTGGAGCTTTACCCAAGGCTATATAGCCAACCAATAGCGGAGTTAGGACTAATTGCCTTACTGTGGAAATGAAAGCCAGGGAAGTCAAAATAGCTACTGAAAGATATAGAGCAGATCTGAAACAATCAGCAATCAAAAGACTCTGAACTTCCACTCCAGGACCTGATCCTTATTTTGTCCTGACTTTATAAACCTGTGCACCTATTCATACTTTCCCATCTACCACAGTCCCAGTTAAACCACCTGAGTCACTGTTAGCTAGTAGGCTGAGTTTTTTACCCATTCACCTCTATCAGTTCCCTGTGAAGCATTTCTGTTTCCTTACTTGTGTCTATCAGACACAACAGAAAGCAAAAAGCCACTGTAACAATTGAGTAATACCTGAGGAAAAGAGGCAACCCTCAATACTATTAGCTTGTTAGCTTATCTTTTTCTTGGCCAAAATGATGAAAGGAACTTGCTGACATTGCTCCATTCTAAAGGAGGCAACTGTGACTTAAAGGTATAGCTATGGGCATGTCTGGAAGACAAGTCCAGGTTTCTAAATGAATAAAGCAACAGGGCCGATTCTCAGGGTTGTTTATTCCCAAGCACAGGGTCTCCAGTTTCCCTGAGCCAGTATATTCACCCTGCAAACTCCTTCTCAGGTTAGAATTTAGGACACAGAATGTCAGTTGTGCAAGGTTCTCAACCTGTGTGTGTATGGAAGTGGGTGTCTGTGGATGTGATGCAGTAGCCTAGTGGAGTCTATGAAATAACATTTGGCATGTAAGTGCATTTTCCAAGTAGACAGTTCATAGCATTTGCCAAATCCTCAGTAAGATCCATGATCCCAAAAGTTAAGGATCACTAGTTCTATCTCTGTTTCTCTGATTTTATTTTAACAGGAAAATAGTTCTGGGGAAAGAAAAATGTACTCAAAGTCACTTAGTTAGTAGACACAGAATGACAGCTAGCAATTAGGTCTTTTGAATAGGAAACCAGTGTGCTTTCCTTTCTGCTTAGAGTGAGCCTAAAGCCTTCATTCTGAAGGCTAAAATGTTGTATTCAGCTGCAATTTTGCAGCCCTCCTCCAGGTGGCGCGATCAGGCCTGCCCTCTCCATCATTCTACAAATCAGCATTCTT
>NW_016107919.1:968950-971042 GCF_001604975.1 Cebus imitator | reverse complement strand
CTGCAGATGACAGGCAAGCCCGTAGCGCCAGTGAAGCAGTGGTGACCAGCTCAGCCAAGGCAGGGCTCTGGGCGGGAGTGGCCAGGATCCTGGGTGCACTAAGAGCCTGGTCAGGGCGGGGGAGGAGTGGGGTGCTGCTGCAGCGCGCCGCGGTCCCGCCCAGTCGCCGCCCGCTCGGTCCACAAAGCGGAGCTCCTCAGCGAGCCCGCGCGGAGCTGCACGTCTAGCCCTGGGCGCGTCCCGGAAGCGGTGTCCATTCTTTCTTTTTACCTGTTGCGTTTATTTATTGTAAATAAATAAATAGCCAAAGGGGACTTTAACCTTCCAAAGATGCCTTTGAACAGAAAGTCTCCATATATAATGCCTTATAATTATTATCATTATTAATATTTATGATTCTACTTAAATAGTCCTGGGAAGGGAGTCAAGATATCGGAGTTCAAGTCCTGGCTCTCATCTCTCCTATGTCATCTGGGACAAGTTATTTAACTTTTCTAGTCCTCAGTTGTACATACCTCACATTTTATGTAAAATTCCTCAAATACATTAGGCAAGCAATGCAACTTTCTCCTGATGAAATAAGCAGATTCTGATTCCAGGTTTGTATTCCCACCCAATTATAAACTATCTAGAAACTAATTTTTTAAATTGTATAAAAACACACAAAACTTAAAACTTAGCATTTAAACCATTTTAAAGGGTAAAACTGAGTCATATTATGTGTCTGATCAACTTTTAGAAGATACTGAAAAATGACATCAAAATGTCGCTCAGCGACTTTTTAAAAAATCCATTTCTGGAATATGGCTTGAATTATTCTCAGCACATATTAAACTCAGTCTATGACACTATTTCCAGTGCCTTACCCAGTCCTGGGTCATGATAACAGGGATTCAGAAGAGGCCCTGCAAAATCACAGTCATCACAGAAGGAGCACTGGTCCAGAAATCTGAACCTGAATTTGGGCAAGCTCTTGTGATTTACTGCTTCTTTCCTCAACCCACCCTCAGTATTACCTGATATATTATAGTAAGATTAGTCTACATGATCAATAAAATTTTTTCCATATTAGACATTCTTGTTGACATATCAGAAACACAATAGACTCTACAATCACAGGGACACAGATTCAAGTTTCAGGACTACCGTCTGCTTAACTGCATGACTTTGAACACTGTGAAGGCTCATTTTCTGTGCCAACATATCTGGGGCATAGTACACAGTTATTTCATTAAACACCAATCTAGGTGTTTTATGGAATTATTTTGTAGAGATCGTTAACATCTACAATCAGTTGTCTTTAAGTAACAGAGATTACCCTCTGTTCATGTGAGTGAGCCTCATTCAATCAGTTGAAGGTCTTAAGATTTAAAAAAAAAGGAGAGAGATCCAAGATGGCCAATTACTAGCAGCTCAGGATTGTAGCTCCCAGTGAAAGCGCAGAGAAGGTGAGGACGCCAAACTTTCAGATGAATTTTTGTTGCTCACGGACCAGGAGATTCCCAGCGGAGGAGCCCCATGGGTTGCCAGCGCTACTCTTGTAGCCGGTGTGGCAGTTCTCAGTGCAGAGTAAATGGGACTGGGTCCCCTTTTGGTCAACATTTGGAGCTCCAGGAAGGCAGAGTCGCCCATTCAGCTGATTGAAAAAGGGACTCAAGAGGGAAGCCAGACCGGAGATTCCTGGGCAGAAAAGCACCAAGAATCTTAATGCCGCTGTTTTAGTCAGTGCAGTGGGTTGCTTAGATTTCGGTGCTGGGAATCAACAAGTTGGATGTCCACTCAGAGACCTAATTTGAAAGTCGGTAATTACAAAGACGACAGGTGAATAAATTTACAATGACGGGAGGAAACCAGCATAAAAAGGCTGAGAATACTCAAAATCAGAATGCCTCTCCCTCTACAAGGCATCACAGTTCCGCATCAACAAGGGAACAAGGCCTGATGGAGAATGAGTGTGTTCCATTAACAGAATTATGCTTCAGAAGGTGGATAATAAGAAACTTCTGTGAGATAAAGAACATGTTCTAGCCCAATGTAAAGAAACTAAGAACTTTGAAAAAAGGTTTGATGAAATCTTATTGATCAAATTGAT
>NW_016107919.1:947423-966340 GCF_001604975.1 Cebus imitator | reverse complement strand
AAAAAAAAAAGAATGTTTACACCAGCATGGTACTAGCCACCCAGCTGCACCCCTCAGAAAGTGCAGACTCAATGACAGCCACTTCACAGGCTCATGCTCTCCCATTGTGGGCTTGAGGGGAATGGGCACCAATTACCAAGGGACAACACTCATCCCTGATGACTCAGGACAGCCTTTGTCTTGGGTTTAGTGCTGATGTGCTCAACCCTGAGTCAGGCTCACTGCAACTGTTGGGTCCCATTCTGGTTCCCTGCAACTGCCCTCCTGGGTGAGAGATGTCATTGTTCCTGTGGCCATCGGGACTGAGAGCTGGGACTTAAGATGCCAGTAGGGTCCTGAGCTCATAGTATCACTGGCTACTTCTGAACCCTAGGAATACTCAGGCCTCAACTTTCAGTCTCTTACTTTGAGAACTGAAAACTAAGATTTTCAACTGAAACATTGATCACCACCTGCAGAGACACACCTCATAGAGGAGAGTTCTCACTGACATCTGGCGGGTACCCTTCTGGGACAAAGCTACCAGAGGAAGGAAGAGGCAGCAATCCTTGCTCTTCTGCAGCCCACAAGGCAAGCATGGTCTGGAGTAGTCCTCCAGCAGTTTGGCGGGAGTGGGACTTGACTGTCAGAAGGAAAACTACAAAACGGAAAGAAATAGATTCAACATCAACAGAAAGCACGTCCACTCAGAGATCCCACCCGAGAGTCACCATTACAAAGACCAAAGGTAGATAAATCCATGAAGATGGAAATAAACCAGTTCAAAAAGGTTGAAATAGCCAAAAACAAGAACGCCTCTCCTCCTCCAAGGGATCACAACTCCTCACCCATAAGGGAATACAACTGGATGGAGAATGAGTTTGACAAATTGATAGAAGCGGGCTTCAGAAGGTGGGTAATAACAAATTTCTCTGAGCTAAAGGAACATGTTCTAACTCAATGCTAAGAAACTAAGAACCTTGAAAAAAGGTTAGACGAAATGCAAACTAGAATAAGCAACTTAGAGAATAACATAAAGTTGATGGAGCTGAAAAACAGAGCATGAGAACTTTGTCAAGCATACACAAGTATCAACAGCTGAATAGACCAAGCAGAAGAAAGGATATTAGAGATTGAAGATCAACTCAATGAAATAAAACGGGAAGGCAAGACTGGAGAAAAAAGGGTAAAAAGGAATGAACAAAGTCTCCAAGAAATGTGGGACTATGTGAAAAGACCTAATCTATGTTTGATCAGTGTACCTGAATGTGATGGAGATAATGAATCCAACCTGGAAAACTCTCTTCAGGGTATTGTCCAGGAGAATTTCCCCAACCTAGCAAGACAGGCCAACACTCAAATCCAGGAAATAAAAACACCACAAACATATTCCTCAGGAAGAGCAACTCCAAGGCACGTAATCACCAGATTCACCAGGGTTGAAACAAAGGAAAAAATGCTAAGGGTAGCCAGACAGAAAGGTCGGGTTACCCACAAAGGGAAGCCCATCAGACTCACAGCAGATCTCTCGGCAGAAACCCTACAAGCCAGAAGAGAGTGGAGGCCAATATTCAACATCCTGAAAGAAAAGAACTTTCAATGCAGAGTTTCATATCCAGCCAAACTAAGCCTCAAAAGTGAAGGAGAAATAAAATCCTTTATGGACAAGCAATTGCTGAGAGATTTCATCACCACCAGACCTGCCTTACAAGAGTTCCTGAAGGAAGCACTAAACATGGAAAGGAACAACCAGTACCAGCCACTCCAGAAATGTACCAAATGGTAAAGACCATCAACACAATGAAGAAATGGTGCCAACTAACAGGCAAAACAACCAGGTAATATCAAAATGGCAGGATCAATTTGACACATAACAATATTAACCTTAAATGTGGACAAGCTAAATGCCCCAATCAAAAGACACAGACTGGAAAATTAGATAAAGAGTCAAGATCCGTCGGTGTGCTATATTCAGGAGACCCATCACATGTGCAAAGACACACATAGACTCAAAATAAAGAGATGGAGAAAGATTTACCAAACAAATGGGCAGCAAAAAAAAAGCAAGGGTTGCAATCCTAGTCTCTGATAAAATGGACTTTAAACCAACAAAGATCAAAAAAGACAAAGAAGGGCGTTACATAATGGTTAAGGGATCAATGCAACAAGAAGAGCTAACTATCCTAAACATATATGCACCAAATACAGGAGCACTCAGAAAGCAAGTTCTTAATGACCTGTAAAGAGACTTAGACTATCACAAAATAATAATGGGAGACTTTAACACTCCACTGTCAATATTAGACAGATCAATGAGACAGAAAATTAACAAGGATATCCAGGACTTGAACTCACATCTGGACCAAGCAGACCTAATAGACATCTATAGAACTCTCCACCCCAAATTCACAGAATATACATTCTTCTCAGCACCACATCACAGTTACTCTAAAATTGACCACATGATTGGAAGTAAATCACTCCTCAGCAAATGCAAAAGAATGGAAGTCATAACAAACAGTCTCTCAAACCACAGTGCAATCAAATTAGAACCCAGGATTAAGAAACTCATTCAAAACTGTACAACTACATGGAAACTGAAAAAGCTGCTCCTGAATAACTACTGGATAAATAATGAAATGAAGGCAGAAATAGAGATGTTCTTTGAAACCAAAGAGAACAAAGTCACAATGTACCAGAATCTCTGGGACACATTTAAAGCAGTGTCTAGAGGGAAATTAATAGCACTAAATGCCCACAAGAGAAGTGAGGAAAGACCTAAAATTGACACAATTAAAAAAGCTGGAGAAGCAACATCAAACAAATTCAAAAGTTAGCAGAAGAGAAAAAATAACTAAGATCACAGCAGAATGAAGACGATAAAGACACAAAATACCCTTAAAAAATCAATGAATCCAGGAGCTGGTTTATGAAAAGAACAACAAAACAGATCACTAGCCAGACTAATAAAAAAGAAAAGAGAGAAGAATCAAATAGATGCAGTTAAAAATGATAAAGGGGATATCACCAATGATTCTACAGAAATACAAACTACTATGAGAGATTACTACAAACACCTCTATGCACATAAACCAGTAAATCTAGATAGAAGATAGGAATAAATTCCTAGACAATTACACCCTTCCAAGACTAAAGCAGGAAGAAGTTGAATCCCTGAATAGAACAATAACAAGGTTTGAAGTTTAGGCAGCAATTAATAGCCTACCAACCAAAAAAAGTACATGTTCAGACAGGTTCACAGTTAAATTCTACCAGACATAAAAAGAGGAGCTGATATCATTCCTTCCGAAACTATTCAAACAATACAAAGAGAGGGAATCCTCTCTAACTCATTTTATGAGACCAATATCATCCTGACAGCAAAACCTGGCAGAGACAAAACTAAACAAGAAAATTTCAAGCCAATATCCATGATGAACATCAATGAAAAAATCTTCAATAAAATACTGGCAAACTAAATGTAACAGCACATCAAAAAGCTCATCCATCATGATCAAGCAGGCTAAATCCTGGGAATGCAAGGCTGGTTTAACATACACAAATCTATAAATGTAATCCATCACATAAACAGAACCAAAGGAAAAAACCACATGATTATGTCAATAGATGCAGAGAAGGCCATCAACAAAATTCAACACCCCTTTATGCTAAAAACTCTCAATAAACTAAGTATTGATAGAATGTATCTCAAAATATTAAAGGTATTTACAACAAACCCACAGCCAATATCGTACTGAGTGGGCAAAAACTGGAAGCATTCCCTATGAAAACTGCCACTAGACAAGGGTGCCCTCTCTCACCATTCCCATTCAACATAGTATTAGAAGTTCTAGCCAGAGCAATCAGGCGAGAAAAAGAAAGGGTATTCACTTAGGAAAAGAGGAAGTCAAATTGTCTCTATTTGCAGATGACATGATTGTATATTTAGAAGAAGCCATTGTCTCAGCCCAAAATCTCAAGATGATAAGCAACTTTAGCAAAGTCTCAGGATACAAAATCAATGTGCAAAAAACACAGGCATTCCTATACACCAATAACAGACAAACAGAGAGCCAAATCATGAGTAAACTCCCATTCACAATTGCCATGAAGAGAATAAAATACCTAGGAATACAACTAACAAAGGACGTGAAGGACCTGTTCAAGGAGAACTACAAACCACTGCTCAAGGAAATAAGAGAGGACACAAACAGATGGAAAAACATTCCATGTTCATGGTTAGGAAGAACCAATATTGTGAAAATGGCCATACTGCCCAAATAAAGGTATAGATTTAATGCTATCCCCATCAAGCTACCGTTGACCTTCACAGAACCGAAAAAAAAAAAAAAAAAAACCACCTTGAACATCATATGGAACCAAAAAAGAGCCCACATAGCCAAGATAATCCTAAGCAAAAAGAACAAAGCTAGAAGCATCATGCTATCTGACTTCAAACTACACTACAAGGCTACAGTAATCAAAACAGCATGGTACCGGTAGCAAAACAGAGATATAGACCAATGGAACAGAACAGAGGCCTCAGAAGTAACGCCACACATTTATAACCATCTGATCTTTAACAAACCTGACAAAAACAAGCAATGGGGAAAGGATTTTCTGTTTAATAAATGGTGTTGGGAAAACTGGCAAGCCATATGCAGAAAGCTGAAAGTGGATCCCTGTATACTGGAGACTGTTCTAGGAACTGGGAATCCATGTCCTAAAGTAGTTTACAATCTACTATTTGAAGACAGACAATTAAAAAATAAACATAAAACACATTTCATACATGTATCAAAATATCACATGTTCCCCAAAAATGTGTACAACTATGACATATTATAAAAATACAAAAAATACATTAAAAATAAACTATACAGCATATAAATCTTTCTGAACCAAGAATTCATCCTCTGCAAAAATCAGGGATATTTATAACAATGAATGTACAAGGCCTAGAAGATAGGATCTCAGAAAATGGTAGACATTATTGTGAGTCCATGACTACACTATGGTTTTGATGAATTTAAAGGCATTTTTGTATATTCTTATTTTTTTCTATTTCTTCTATAACAAACGTACTATAGAAGCAGTAATATGGCTGATTTAGAAACAAAGGTAACAACTGGATTTGGAAACAAAAGATGGGCTTTGAGTCTCAGTTCTATTATTAGTTATGTTACCTCCAGCAAGTCATTTAGTCTCTCTGAACCTCAGTATTTCTGTCTATAGGAAAGAGGTAATAATATTCCCTCATAATGTTCCAGGAGAATTAAGATCATAAGTGTCAGTGACTCAAGAAGAAGAATGGTGGTAAACTGCTTAGAAATCTCTCTATTGACCAGAATATTTAGTTAACCAGAATAGTTCGTTCCCTGCTCCTGCCTCCTCCACAAACACACCCTTGTTCTTCATTAGAAGAATATTCCTGCATTAGTCAGTTATCAGTTCAGGTTTGGTTTCTGCCCTGCAGCCATTCAAGAGAAACCATGGTTGGGGAATGGTTCTAACTTGAAACTAACAATTGGTCATAAATTTCAAATAAAGACAGTTTTGACATCCAGAGGCATAGACCTCATCCTTAGCCCACTGGAGGTCTATACCTGTGGTTGTGTTGCATGGGGCCATAAAGACTATAAAACTTTTCAGTTATTTGCATGATGAAGATAAGAAGGGGCCTCTGATCAAATAATAAAAGCATAAGGAGCACCAGAGATATTTCAGCCATTTATTTCATTGATACAGTGGCCCTGTTATCATGTTCTATGGATATTTCCAGGGCTTTGGAAAATCCTAGGAATAGTGTTGTCCCATTTGCCTTCCAATTTCTGGTAGGGTTCCTTCCATTACTTTCAACTTAAAAAGACAAAATAAAATACTGTCCTCGAAAGTATAACAATGTCTAACCCCAACTCCTATCTCATCCCTGTATTACTAGAGAGATCTACAGGGCCCTCACATCTTTCCATTTGCTACCTTCTGGATAATCAGGTTTGATCTGGTAATCTGGCTTGATTTAATTCATTCCACTCTCACCCTATTTTCTCCTGATCACCTCTTCAGATGTGTGCATCTCTCCTACAAAACTGATTTCCCATAAAGGAAGGAGGGTGAGCATGGATCCTCCAAGTTAAGTTACTCCTTTATTTTCCTAGCTGTGAAAGATGTGGGCCTGCTGGTTTCTCTATTTGTCTGTCATAAAGTAAACACATCTCCAAAAGACAGACATAAATTTTGTTTTCTCAGAACCAATGTGTTATAAACTCAGATTGAGGATTATAGAGCATGGAACCAGACTTGCCCTTGAAATTAGTGGGACATAATTATTATGCAGAGGAGTTTTTTGTTCTTTCATAATTCACCCTTATGGTCTACAGAATAAATAAATAATAAAAATAAATCTAGATGATTAATAGATAAAATCATATCTTTAATGGCTATATTTGGGGGTGGAGAGGTCTCTCTTGATGAGGGATGCCAATTGCTCCTACCAATTTACTTAGTCAAATCCACTTCTTCTGCCTGCTGAAGAAAGAAAGGGAGATCTTTTTATTGCGTTTAGATAGAAAGACCATGATAAATTTCATATTCAGTCAATTTTAGCTATTTACAAATCTTTGCCCAAGCTATATGTGAAAGCCAGAGTGAATAAAGCACAAAATGACATGGGGATACCATAGCCTGTCAGCATAGGTGAAGCCCAAGTGCTTTGCATGCTCAAAGCTCAGACTAAATGCCAGAAAATGGAGAGACATTGAACAGAGATTAGAGAAACACAGGCCTGGAGAGAGACTTTAAGAGACATCATAAATAAATTGAAGAAGTCTTCATTCAGATACAAATACTTATTGAGTAACTGCTATGTGCCAGACACTGTTCTAGGTGCTTAGAATACAGAAGAGAGCAAAATAGACAAAAATATGTGAGGTTCTGAAATTTGTATCCCAGTGACAGGCTCATTTTCTGTATCAACACACCTAGAGTACTAGTACCCTAAGAAGTGAGAAAGAAAGACAATAAGCTGTAAACCCTAAAAAATAAATAAAGTTATCCTATTATTTGAGATGATAAATTACATGAAAATGGGAAAAGGTAGGGAAGAGTAGGGCAAAGGGCATCAGGAGTTCTAGAGGTGGAGGCAGTTTGCAATATTAACTAAGGTGGTTAGGTCTCAGTAGGTTTAATTTGAACAAATATTTGAAGGAGAGGAAGTAGTGAGCAATAAAGTTGTCATGGGCAGGGACTGAGAACATTTCAAACAGAAAGAGCTTTCCTAGCTAAGTTAGGAGCATGTCTATTGTGTGCAAGAACAGTAAGCAGGCCAGTGTGGCTAAAGTGGCAAGATATAAGGAGAGAAGAGTAAGAGAAGGTGTCAGAGAAGTAATGGGAAGACAAAGGGGATGGATTTTGACTTTTTTTTCCTGTGTGAAATGGGAGCCTTTGCAGAATTGTGAGAAGAGGACTGCTTTAGTATAGGTTCTGCTACTGAAGTACTATGTGACCTTAGGCCAGGCCTGTCTCATAAATAAGACCCAGATTCTTGATTAGTATGAGTGTGATAGACAAAAACAGTATTTTTCAAAACTCTTCATGACCAGGAGCCTTGGTTTATAATAGTCTCTCTATACTATTTCTCTAACTTCCTACAATAGAATACAATGCTACTATTAACAGTGACTGAGTGTATCTGTCGAGTAAAACTTCTAGTGAAAGTCTAACATATAAGATAGATAAAAGTAGAGCTGCTTTGGTTGAAGCAAGGTGAAGGACTGTAAGTAGAATTTTACCTCCCCTTCATCCCAGAGATGCCCTGAGGGTATTTCTCCAAAACCCTAAGATGTGAGAAGTACAGTTTTAAGTCTTGTCCCACTTCTTGGGGTCCAAACTGCATTTCTTAAAGTTTATATGCAAGGGAGATATTTCAAGAGTTTTACAAATACTTAGTTTGTAATTTAAAAAGAAAACTGTGTTCAGGCTGGGTGTGGTGGCTCATGCCTGTAATCCCAGCACTTTGGGAGGCCAAGGTGGGAGGATTGCTTGAGTCCAGGAGTTCGAGACTAGCCTGGGAAACATAGAGAGACCCCATTTCTATAAAAAATAACTGTTTTCGTTCGGTTATTAGAAACTGTGACAGCAACACCACACATGAACAAATTGTTATATGTTCACCTTTTTTCATCATCAAGGCAGCCTTATTCTCATTGACTTTATAATAAATAAATGTTTTATATTTGAACTTATAAAATAAGTTTGTGATAATAAAATATTACTTTTATGTTTTCAAGTATATATTAGGGCTTTTCATAATAGCAACTTTACACAAGAGTTTCACTGCCCAAAACCAAAAAAAAAAAAAAAAAAAAAAAACTGTAGAATTTTTAAATTTCTTATTGCTTGTTTTTAGCACTAACAACAGAAGCAATAATAGCAATGATAAAAGTTAACTCTCACTCTGCCAACCAGTGGGTCCAGTTCTTATCTCAGATCAAGTAATCATCATCAGTGCCGGGACTAACGAAGTGGATGAATAAAAATGAAATGCAAGTAATATGTTAATATCTCCGAAGTGATCATTTTGCCCACAGACTCCAAGGGTTTCTTTGTTATGATCCAGCCAGTCTTCCCTTGAAGCAAGGTGCTCACATAAAAACCCCAGCCTTTGCAATGGACAACATTGGCTTTCTCTTTCCTCTACACTGGCAGCTCTCTGGCTTGAGTAATATCTTTATCTTTAGTCATTGAACACCAGCTGGAATGAAGATTAGTACCTCTTTCCTCATAAAGTTCCCTCACTTTATGAGCATAACAACCATCTTTTCCTTTCATCAGCTAATTTCTCTGGAATCCTCTGCCTGCTATCAGATTGCTGCCTTCTGCTTGAGCCATTCTGCCTGCCAAGCAGACTGCTTCCAGTCTCATAAGGTGGGAAGCTTTGGGTAGTGGGAACAAAAATGTCAAACTCACTGCTCATGAGAGGCAAGGCCCAGCTAGTGCTGAAAGGGAGGTGATGAGGCATGCCGGTTAGTCAGAAAGTAGGTTATAATTGGTTCTGGTGACTGCATAGGCTCCCCAAGGGTCACCAACATGGTGATTCTTTCTGCCCAACTATTCTTTTAGGAGGAAATGCCAACCAATGACCTCACATTTCACTCAGAGCAAAAAACCAAAGGTCCTACACTATCTGCTCCCTCACCCCCTTACCTCTCTGACCTTATTTCCTCCTTATTTCTCTCTTACTCACTCCTCATCAGCTACTGGTTTACTTGCTGTTCCTCAAACACACCAGAAATGCTCCCACATTAGCAAAAGTCAGGCCATTCCCCAAGAAATCCACATGGCTCATTACCTCACTTCCTTCAGATATTTGCTCAAATGTTACTTTCCTAGTTATGTCTTTTTGATCATTCTACTTAATATTGAAACACATTACCCCCTCTAGTACTTTTTATCTTTTATCGCTTTATTTTTTATCACATTTGTCACCAATTGACATACTTTATATTTATTTATTTATTGTCTCTCTCCTTCTACTAGAATGTAGGCCCCATGAAGGCAGATAATTTGTTTTGGTCACCATTCTATCCCCAGCACCTAAAATAGTGCCTGACATATAGTACATGCTCAGTACATATTTGTTGAATGAATGGATAAGATTTAGATTTGAAAGACATGCAAATACCTACCTGATGCACCCTCCTGATTTCATGTCAGAGGTGTGAGTTCAAATTGTGGCTCTATCATTCACTAGCTAATATGAATAAATTATTATAATTTGTATGAATCTTTATTTTCTCATATTGATATAGCAATTGTTATAATGACCGAATAAAAGCACACCTGGAAATCATGAAACTCTAGATAAATGATAGATTACATTCTTACATAAAACATCTATGCCCTTCCCTAACAAGAGATTACCCAACTCTAAGAAGCTCCAGGGGCAGGAGGATACCTGTTTCCTCATAACCTTGCCAGCACTAAATATTATTAACTTTGTTTTTTTAATCAAAATATTAGGTCAAAAATCATATTTTCTTCTTTCAATGTGCATGTTTTCGATTATACATATTATAGCATCTTTTCCAATGTTTACTGACCATTTAAATTACCTTTGTCATAAATCTTCTCTTCTTACTTTTTATCCGTATTTTTTGTTGTTGTGGGATTCATTGCCATTTTCTTATTAATGTATGAGTTTTTTGTAGATTATAAAAATTAGCTATTCATCTGGTATGCATATTAGCAAATATGCTCCCTTCCTCACCATTTCTATTTCCCTTGCTTATCATTTGTATTTTTAACTTTGTTTTTAGATTGTTTCTTGTTATACAGGAGGAGGTTTTTAAATTATTATTTTAATGTGGTGAAATATATTCATTGTTTCTTTTATGCATTTTGGATTTTTGTCTTGCTAGAAAGTTCTTCACCAGTACAAGATTATAAATACATTTACGAATGTTTCCTTAAGTAATTTTTATGACTTCTTATGTTCATATCTTTAATACACCTATGATTTATTTCCATGTGAGTAATGATTATTCTTGAATAGTCAGTTTTTCAAAACTATTGATCAATTAAATACTCCACCACTGATCAGAAATGTAACCTTTATAGTATGCTAAATTTACAAAAATATTGGGACATATTTCAGGAGTCTCTATTTTGTTATATTGATTTCTCTGTTTCTTTTTCAGTACCAAACTTGTTTAATATTTATAGCATATATATATATGACAGTGAGAGAGGGAGAACAGGATGGGGTAAGACCTACCTAATACACACACACACAAACACACACACACACACACACACACACACATATATATACATATATGTAATAAATGTGTAACTACCCATCTTACTGAATTAACTTATTGCTTTGAAGAGTTTTTAGCAATTTATCATAATTGGGTATGCAACCATATATATCTGCAAAGCAAATAAAAGTTATTTTCTAATATTATAATTTCATTTCTTTCTCTTCTCTAATTACATTGGCTAGTACTTCAGAACACTATTAAATAATAGCAGAGATAGGTTGCATTTAT
The DNA here is from genome assembly GCF_001604975.1 of Cebus imitator. Taxonomy (NCBI): domain Eukaryota; kingdom Metazoa; phylum Chordata; class Mammalia; order Primates; family Cebidae; genus Cebus; species Cebus imitator. The sequence continues at coordinate 955,310 of NW_016107919.1, read as the reverse complement.
ATCATGCTCCATTTGATAAAACTACTTCTAGTGTTACTATATTAATGGTAATGCAAGCATATATATGGTATGGATCCACGTATTTCCTTTTTTAAAAGTTAATAATGCATGTTGGAGTTTGTCAAATGTTTTTCTTTTTTTAAAAATGATTGAGACATAAAACAGTTGTTCTCCTTTGAGGTCTTAATATGGTATGTTTTATTAATGTATTTCTTAATATTAAAACAACCTTGGCAGGGCACAGTGCTCATGCCTGTAATCCCAGCATTTTGTGAGACTGAGGCTAGCAGATCACTCGAGCCCAGGAGTTTGAGAACAGCCTGGGCAACATGGTGAAATCCTGTCTCTACTAAGAATACAAAAAAAAAAAAAAAATGGCTGAGTGTGGACGCCTGTGCCTATAGTCTCAGCTCCTTGGGGAAGGCTGAGGCAGGAGAATAATCAGAACCCAGAGGCAGAGGTTGAAGTGAGCTGAGGTTGCCACAATGCACTGGGTGACAGGGTGAAATCCTGTTAACAAAAAATAATAAAAATAAGGTAAAATAAAAAAGTCTTGTATATGTGGATGAAGTCTACTTTGTCATGGTATAATTAATCCAGCAATACAAGTGTACACTCTTATTCACCATTACAGAATTAAACCTCTTTGAAAGTGAAAAGCACAGAGACACGGGGAGGGGAGCATCACACACTGGGGCCTGTTGGAGGAGCCAAGGGAGGGACAGTAGGGGGGTGGGGAGGTTGGGGAGGGATAACATGGGGAGAAATGCCAGATGTAGGTGATGGGGAGATGAAGGCAGCAAACCACATTGCCATGTGTGTATCTATGCAGCAGTCCTGCATGATCTGCATATGTACCCCAGAACCTAAAGTACAGTAAAAAAAATTAATTAATTAATTTAATTAACCTTAAAAAAATTGAAGAATAGTTTATCTGGCAGTAAAACTTGATCTGACCTGATGCAAGATTAATTATCCTAATTACTATTACTCTGCATATGATTTGCCAGTGAAATATTAAAATGGTTGAATATATGATGTTTCCCAGGCCACAATGGGTATTGTATAATAAACAATGAAGATAGCATGTTACAATTCTAATATTCCGAACACTCTAACTTTTGAAACTCTTTGGCCCCCATGGTGGCATATAGGGGATTGCAGACCTCTATTACATGTTGAAGTACAGGCGGAGAGACTGGAGGCAGAGGAACCCATCTTTAACCTGGGTTATTGATGATGAGTACGAGTTCATATGAGAAAGAAGAAACAGAATTCCTGGCAGAGACATGAAAAGACTTAGTACGTGATGAGAAGAGTGAGAAGTTCAGTATAGCTGGAAGGTAGGGTGTGTGGAGAGAATAAGTGGTGGGAGATGAGGTTAGACAGGTAAGTTTGGACTGAACTATGAAAGCTCTTGCATGCTAAGAAGTGTGAACCAAGCTTTCTTTTGTCTAAGATAGTTCTATAATAATGGAGGGTGTGGAAGAAGATGGAGATAAGGATTGAGGCGGGGCAAAGACAGGCCTTAGAGCTTGGGGAAAAAGGAAAAAATAGTCTGTGAATACCTTAAAGGCTAAATGTGACACATTGCACATTGAAAGGGGCAGGTGGAATCTCTTCTTAGGGTACAGCCTTTTAAAAAGTCTAAATAGTCAAGATTAGAGTCCCAAAAGTAGATGCCAACCTAATGTTATTTACATGAAGCAATCCTACCTAACCTACCAAGGAAATGGAGAACACCATGGAAAATGATTAGGGCTGGGCAAGATTTTCAAGTAGCTGAAGTTTGAACAAACTATGGAAACACTATGCAGTGTAAGACAAAAATTGGTACACTTGAAGATACAGTTCTGTGGCACTGAAAAATCATGGATACAAAACTCTTGTCATTTCTCATTTCTCTGGGTCTGAGTTCTTTCATGCATAAAAAACACATCATAAAAGTAATTTTATATGGTTGTTGTGAGGATTAAATCTATATAAATGAGAAGAAATTTAATATTTTGTGTTTGCAATTATAGTTGGGAAAAACACAGCTAGCCAGAATTTCATTACACTTGGTGGACAGAATGATCTTTTTTAAAAAATAGGCTCTATAATAAATTCTCCTTGGTGGTACCTAGGGGTACTTGAAAAATAGGCAGCCATTTTCAAGATCAACTAAAATCAGTGATGAATTTTCACAAAATATAAAGAATATTGAAATATACTTAAGTTTTATATAAGCATATCTTAAGTAGTCTGTATATGTATAAGTATATATTACCCATATTTATATAAGTACATAATGTATTTATATTCATAGGAATGTCTTAAATATTCTGTATTCCTGTCTTAACATATAGATGAAAAGAGATACCTGAAATTCACTCTTATCTCCACCCTTACACATATGCATGCCATATTGATTTAGCTTTGTTCCAACAGTTCTGTAGGTCTGAAATGTGACCTTCTCTACCAGAGACAGCATTCTGAGAGACCTACTTCTGTATCCTCCCTCTGACTTTTCCTCTCTCTGAGTGCAGCCCTGCTAGGCCAGTCTGCCTTCTCTAGCCTCCTTTGAATTATGGTGAACATAGTGTTGTACTATTCACTACAGAAGTTATCACCTTCTCTCCCTCTAACAAAGAGAAAGTTGATAATCTCTGAGGTATACAGTGTGTTGATTAAATTAAGATGAAGTGGTGATAGGCCAGGGACCTGCTGGTGCCAAGAGGGATGAACAGAAGGCTTCCCTGCAGCTCAAGCCACTCATCCATCAATATATGTCCCTACTCTCAGCCTAATGAAGAAGAAATTATAGTAATTGAAACAGATACACAAACAAAACATATTCCATACAGCATAAGTGCATACATGAGTATAAGCATGGTGTAGTATGGGACCACATTTAAGGGAATCTAGTCGAGAGGGAGTGAGAGAAAGGAGAGGAGGGGTAGTGAGTGAAAGTTTCAGGAAGGACACGGAGACCACTTAAAGAATGACCAAAGTTATCAAGTTACAAGGGTTGGTTCAGCCTAGGATGAGGTAGGGGCATCTCAGGCATTAGAGCGTCCTAAGCAAAGGCACAAATCAAATGGATATACCCAAGTTGTGAGAAGATGAAATAAGAAGAGACCTAGAAGAAGGCAGTATCTGGATGAAGGGGACACATGTAAAACACTTGAGAAAGAACAGAGAGAAATGAGGAGACACCCAAACAGGGGAATGATGTAGTCAGAGCTATGGTGAACAGTAACCTGGTAGAAGTATAGTGCATACATTTGTGAGAGGTAAGTAGACAGCAAGGAGAGTAGTTAGGCATCAAGGTAAGAAACCATGTGGGCCTGAACCAAGCTATAGCAGAAGAAGCTGAAGTATTTGTAGTTGTTTCCTGTACCATCTGAAGCCAACAATTTGGCTGATAGATTATATGGGCATAGGATTGCTGAAACACTTTTTGTGCCCATTGCATTTCAGATGTTATAGTTATCATGTCAGGCAACTTTATAAGCCTACCTGTTCAGTTTTTTTCATTTTGTGTTCTTATATTACTCACAAGTCAAAGGTTTCTGGAACTTTCCCCAGTGCCAGAGTCAAATGCCAATATTCCCTCAATCTCAGATGTTCCTTTCAGTGGAGTCACTTGTGCTTCCACCTAGCTTGACTATAAAACTGAATTAAAACAACTACATAAAACTGGATTGTGTTGGCTCCAGAAACATTCCTGATGCATCCTGGGGTCTGCTCTTCTTGTTAAGCTCTGCTACCCACGACTACTCTGGGATTTTTGATTCCCTACTTGTTTTGACTTGCCATTATTTCCTGGTCACACTTTGTTAGCTCTGGTGATTCTGTTTCTCAAATGGTCATGCGTTTTTGAGCCTGATTGATGCCACCCTTCTTTGGATTTGTCAATCTAGTCTAATTCTGAATCTTTTGGCACTTTTTTCCTGCCCACTCCCATCATGCCAACTAGTAGACAAGTAAGATTGTTCACTTGGAGAAGCCTGGTAGAATTTCTCTTGTCAAATCTGAAGGCATTTATTTGGAACTTATGTTTCCTAAATTGCACTCAGTAGAACACTGGCATTTTGGAAAGTGTCAAAAGTTATTCTATGAACAGAAGGTTCTGCAAGCAAATATGTTTGGAGAAGGCTGCTTTTTTAGTCTTCCTGTGGTGACTGAGAACAACCAACACATGTTAATGGCTCTGAAGAACCTCTTAGTAAAGAAATGTTTCATGTTTAACCCAGTTCTTCTAAGCTTACTGAGACAAGGAAACATTTCATTCCTCACAGAATACCTATGAAAATTGTGTAGTATATTATAGTTTTGGAAATACCAGTCTTACATTTGGATCACTTCAGCATCTTTTAAAACACCATAAAAAATAGTATGGTAGAAATAATGAAAGTCTGGAGTAGCCTGGTTTCCAGCCCTTGTTCCTCAATCTACTTTTTGGCTTATACTTGTTTGACCTTGAACGACTTCCTCTACATCTCTTAGATTTCCCCCCAACCGTAAAAGTAACAAAGAAATATTAACAATAGCAACAATGTAATTATCATTTAATTGGGGCTCACTATATGCTAGGTAACTCTTGAGCTATAAAACTTTATACAAATGTCATTTGTCTTTACAGATAATGCACATGGTTTTTATTTCTGGTTCCAATTCTTTCATCTCACGTTCTTCCCTTAGATAACCAAGGCTTTGTGGTAAATGATCTCAGTAATCTCATTTTTTAATCTGAGTGACAGAGTCAGACTTGAATCTTTCCAAGTCAAGTGTTTTTGCTTTCTGCCTTCTCTCTCATGTAGAGCCTTTTCACTTTTCTTCTCTGCCCACTTCCATTTGGAAACTCTGGGATTGCACAAGTGCTGTTGCTTTTTTAGTTACCTCACCAGATACGATATTTTATTGTGGCAGTATGTATTGAAATGGAATCTCTCCAGTTTTAAATTGCTCATACTGATAAAAATAAATAAATAAATAAATAAATAAATAAATAAATAAAAACAAGTTTTTACAGATAGCTTCAGCAACGATATGAAGTGACTTTGGAATATATATTTTTGATTTTAGTTCTTTTCCAAAAACGTATATGCACTTATTCTACACCAGAAACTGTTCTAAATCCATTAAAAAATATTAAGTCATTTAATTCTCATCACAAGCTTGTGCAGTAGATATTGTTATTATTCAATTATAAGAGCTGACAAGACTGAGACAAGTTAATTAGCATGTCTGTGTAAATAAAAAATGGCTGAGATAAGAACTGGACCCAGGAAATTATTGGATTCTATAGCTAACTTCTCAATCACTATGCTATATTACTTCCCAGAAGACTTTGTGATGCAGGGAACCTCTTACACAATCTATGAAGCCTGCTTTATGTATCTCTCCATGACCCTTAAATCCTTCAGCAGCTGCACTCCTAAGGCTTTATGTTAGGCATGTGGAAGGTTTTGAACTCAGATAAATCTGAGTTAGAAACCTGATTCTGCCATCTACTATCTGTATGATATTGGATAAGTCATTTTACCTCTTTAGGTTCCACTTTTCTCATCTCTAAAATGGGGTACATAATGCTTACATTTCAAGTCTGTTGTAAAAAATTCAATAAGGTCATGTGTGGTTCAGCATAGGTCTTTAAACACTGATTCTTCACTCTACATGATGTTAGACTCATTGGTGGGGGAGATGATCAGTGGAGAGAAAATACTGATTTCAGGCCTAACCCCAGACTATTAAATCAGCATTTTAGGGGTAGACCCAAACATTTTTTTTTTATTTTAAAAGTGTTTATGTGATCCTGACAAGCATTAGTTTTCAGCAGTACTGATTTGATATATGTGTGTGAGATTGATTCCAATTTTGTGTCACTAACTATGGCTCATATCTTGAATTCACATTCAGATTATTATTATTTTCTGGCCAGGTGAACCGTTTATAGAACTTCATGGTTTCCACTTTTGGTTGCTGTAATTTTGGAGGTAGTGTTGCTGACGTGTGGGTTGTGGTCAAGTTAGATGTTTAGCAGGCAGGGGCTATAACCAGAATTTTAGCAGGCAAGAGAGGGCAACCACACATATCTTCATCTCTACTTGGGATCCTCATTGCCCTAGGTTTCACCGTAATATTCTCATCAGAACTGCACCCTCGTTCGGCCCCTTAGTGGAGCATAAAACATTTTGACCTCAGCTCGTCAGGTGGGAGTTGGGAGGTATTACCATTATCTTCTAAGAGAGGAAGGCTGATGGTAAGAGAGGAGACTTACCAAAGTCACACAGTAAGAAAATGGTAGAGGTGAAATATGAGCCCAACTCTATATGCCTACAAAAGTTTTGAGTTTCCTCCACTTGTGGCACTGTACTTTTTCTTATTCATTTATTTATTTGCTTTGAGACAGAGTCTCACTCTGTCTCCCAGGCTGAAACACAGTAGTATAGTACAATCAATCACAGCTTGTTGCAGCTTCAAATTCCTGGGCACGTGATATTCTTTCATAGCTAACTCTACAAGCAGGCACTACCATGCCCAGCTAAGTTTTTATTTTTATTTTTTGCATAGACAGAGTCTTACTGTGTTGCCCAAGCTTGTCTTGAACTCTTAGACTCAAGTGATCCTTCTGCCACAGCCTCCCAAATGGCTGGTATTACAGGCGTGAGCTACTATGTCCAGCCAGCACTGTACTATTTTTATAAACGAACATTAGGGAGGAAAAGCTTCCTAGTCAACAAGGATTTATTAAGCATGTTGTACTTGGACTAAAAGATTTACCTAATTTTTAAAATTGTTATTATACTTTAAGTTCTGGGATACATGTGCAGAACATGCGGGTTTGTTACATAGGTATACATGTGCCATGGTGGTTTGCTGCACCCATCAACCCATCATCTACATTAGGTGTTTCTCCTAATGCTCTCCCTCCCCTAAACACCCACCCTCAGACAGTTCCCAGTGTGTGATATTCCCCTCCCTGTGTTCATGTGTTCGCCTTGTTCAGCTTCCACTTATGAGTGAGAACATGTGGTGTTTGGTTTTCTGTTCCTGTTTGCTGAGAATAATGGCTTCCAGCTACATCCATGTCCCTGCAAAGAACATTAACTCATCCTGTTTTATGACTGTACGGTATTCCATGGTATATATTTGCCACATTTTCTTTATCCCGTCTATAATTGATGGGCATTTGGGTTGTTTCCAAGTCTTTGCAATTGTGAACACTGCTGCAATAAACATAAATATACATGTCTTTATAGTAGAATCATTTATAATCCTTTGGGCATATACCCAGTAATGAGATTGCTGGGTCAAATGGTATTTCTGGTTCTAGATCCTTGAGGAAGTTCCACACTGTCTTCCATGATAGTTAAACTAATTTACACTCCCACTAACAGTGTAAAAGTGTTGCCATTTCTCCACATGCTCTCCAGCATCTGTTGTTTCCTGACTTTTTAATGATCACCTTTCTAACTGGCTTGAGATGTTATCTCATTGCTGTTTTGATTTGCATTTCTCTGATGACCAGTGATTATAAGCTTTTTTTCATATGTTTGTTGGCCACATAAATGTCTCCTTTTGAGAAGTGTCTGTTCATATCCTTCACCCATTTTTTGATAGGGTTGTTTGGTTTTTTTCTTGTAAATTTGTTTAAGTTCTTTGTAGATTCTGGATATTAGCCCTTTGTCAGATGGATAGATTGCAAAAATTTTCTCCCTTTCTGTAGGTTGCCTGTTTACTCTGATGATAGTTTCTTTTGCTGTGCAGAAGCTCTTTAGCTTAATTAGATCCTATTTGTCAATTTTGGCTTTTGTTGCCATTGCTTTTGGCGTTTTAGTCCTGAAGTCTTTGCCTTGCCTATGTCCTGAATGGTATTGCCTAGGTTTTTTTTTTTTTTTT
>NW_016107919.1:931343-947347 GCF_001604975.1 Cebus imitator | reverse complement strand
TTCTGCATATGGCTAGCCAGTTTTCCCAACACCATTTATTAAATAGGGACTCCTTTTCCACTGCTTGTTTTTGCCAGGTTTATCAAAGATCAGATGGTTGTAGATGTGTGACGTTTTTTCTAAGCCTCTGTTCTGTTTGCACTGGTTTATATAGCTGTTTTTAGTACTGGTACAATGCTGTTTTGGTTACTGTAGCCTTATAGTATAGTTTGAAGAGGTAGCGTGATACCTCCATCTTTGTTCTTTTTGCTTAGCATTGTCTTGGCTATATGGGTTTTTTAAGGTTCCATATGAAATTTAAAATAATTTCTTCTAATTCTGTGAAGAAATCAGAGGTAGATTGATGGGGATAGCATTAAATCTATAAATTACTTTGGGCAGTATGGCCATTTTCATGATATTGATTCTTCCTATCCATGAGCATGTTTTTAATGCTCACAAAAACCTCACAAGGTAGGTATTCTCATTATGTTTCTCTAACAGGTAAGGAAACTGAGACTATAATTTTGTTTTTTCCAATCATGCCAATTTACTTGTAGACGTGGCTACTAAGAAGTAATGACCTCATTTGTTTTATTAGTCATAAACTAATCAAGGGGTTGGAAGTATTCTCAAGGGACAATCTCACCTTGTCTCTCCCCTGCTTACAACTTTTCAGTGATTCAATATTGCCCTTAGAATGGAGACTATACTCCTTAGTGTGGTTTGCAATGCTTTTCAATATTTGGCCCCTAATTCATTGCTTCTTTCTCTTGTTTTCACATTAAAATGTCTTAGCCTGACTGAACTATCTGTAGTTCACCTAGTATTCTCCTTACCTTAACGCTTTTGTAGATGCTGCTTCTGTTGCTTGGGATGCTGTTTCCAATGTTCTCATATGTGACCATTTTCACCAGTTCCACAATGTCTCAAATTCATTCATTCATTTGAAAAATAGTTACTGAATACCTACTATGTGTCAGACTCTAGGGATACAATGGTGAACTAGAGAGAAACATCTTTCACTGAGCGCACATTCTGTATATGATGGCACATGCCTCTAAAATATTTAAAAAGTTAAATATACAGTATGTTAGCAATGCATACTATATATTAAGTAAATAGTAGATATTTTGCATATGGGGTATAGTTGCAACTTTAGATGAAGTAGTCAGGATAGGCTGTACTTGATAAAATGACACTTTAGTAAGCAAATGAAGAAATCAGGGTAAAAAATTCTTAAAGCTGTATGAGTAAGGAGCATTTCAGGTAGAGGGAACAGCCAAGTGCAAAAGTCTTAATGCAATTAGTGTGTTGAAGAAACAGCTAGCATCTAATGTGTAAGAATGTTAGAGGATGAACTTGAAGCAACAGGGAGGTACGATGAAGCAGGGCTGTGTATGACAGTCTAAGGATTTGAGCTTTTGCTCTGTGTAAGGTGATAAACCATTTCAGGATTTAAAGCAGAGAACTAACATAATCTCATAGTTTAATAAGATTCTTCTGGTTGCTGCATTGAGAATTGACTTGCTGGTTGATTAAGGTAGAAAAGAGGAAACCACACAGGAGATCCAGGTGATAACAGTGGTGGCAGTAAGAAGTGGTCAGATTAGATATTACCTCTTCCAGAAAGCAGGAAGACTTCTGTGACTCCCAAGGCTGGAGTAGATACTCCCCAACACTGGCTTCCAACAGGCACCTATCTTATTTTTCTCAAATCATCAGGCCTATAATAAGGTCTATTTCTTTATTCAATTACATCCTCTATTAAGTGAGATCCTTAGGGTCAGTGACAGGCATATTAACTTTTTGTTTTTTTTTTCCACATAGATTCTTACTTTGTCACCCAGGCTGGAGAACAGTGGTGCATGGCTTACTGCAAGCTTAACTTCCTAGGCTCAAAAGATCCTCCCACTTCAGTGTCCTGAGCAGCTAGAACTACAGGCATATCTGCCACCTTGCCCGGCTAATTTGTGTAGTTTTTGTAGAGACAGAGTTTCGCCATGTTGGCCAGCCTGGTCTTGAACTCCTGGACTCAAGCAATCCTCCCGCCTCTACCTCCCAAAGTGCTGGGATTATAGGTGGGAGCCACCATGCCCAGCCTGGATTTTATTAACTTTTTGTTCACTTATCACTAATGTCTCTTCAGTAAGTAACATATAGTGTGACTCAGAAAGGTAGTCAGTAAGTATTATTAAATGACATTAATTATTACATTAACATTCAAAATAAGCAGTAGAGTCAGAAGCAATTTAAAAGGGTGGAGTGTAGGTAAAATCTACTTTCCACCATCATTGACTGAGAGTACAGAGCCCAGCAGCCATCCCACCAGCCTCTGTAGCAGTGGTTATGGGCCATGTTTCACCCATGTTCCTCCATTCTGACACCCAATCCATTATAGGATTAAACTGTCATCATTTTAACCCCATCTTTAATGCTTTCTTTGTTTTGGTGGCATCCTTGATCCTGCAAATGCTTAGAGTTAATTGTTCCTCTACTCCAGCATGTGCCCATAGCACTTGGTTTAAGCTTTGTTTGGTAGTACCTGTATGTATGCCCAACATGTAGTATGCAGTATGTGTCTACATCCTATACTGGGCTGTGAAATTTTTCAAGGAAAAAATTCTATTTTATCTGGCTTTCGTCTAACCTTACATACTTGGGTACCCCTTCAAAAATATTCTGTGGTCTTATCAAAAAGAAAATAACAGATGCTGGTGAGAATGCAAAGAATGGGTAATGCCTGTACACTGTTAGTCAAAATGTAAATTTGTACAGCCACTATGAAATACGATAGAGAAGTTCCTCAAAAAACTAAAAATAGAACTACCATATGATCCAGCAATCCCACTGCTGGGTATATACCCCGGAAGAAAGGAAATCAGTATATTGAAGAGATATCTGCAATCCCATGTTTGTTGCAGCACTGTTCACAATATTCAAGATTTGGAAGCAACTTAAATATCCATTAACAGGTGAATGAATAAAGAAAATGTTGTACTTACATACAATGGTGTACTAGTCAGCCATAAAAAATGAGATTCTGTCATTCACATCAACATGGATGAAACTGCACCTCATGTTTATTACAACACTATTCACAATAACAAAGATATGGAATCATCCTAGGTGTTTATCAGTGGATGACGGGATGTTAACAATGTGGTATATACAATGGAATATTATTCAGCCATAAAAAGAATGAGATCCTGTCACTTTCAACTTCAGGGATGGAATTGCAAATCATTATGTTATATGAAATAAGCCAGTCACAGAAAGACACATATTTTATGTTCTTACTCATATGTGGGAGCTAAAATAATTGATCCTATGGGGGTAGGGAGTAGGATGATGGTTACCAGGATCTGTGAAGGGTAGGGTCGAGGTGTGATAAAGGGAGGTTGGTTAATGGATACAAAAAATACAGTTAGAGGAAGTAAGTTCTAGTGTTTCATAGCACAATAGAGTGACTATAGCTAAAATAATTTATTGTTTATTTCAAAAAAGTTGGGAGAGTAGATCTGAAGATTTGAAATGATCCTGCCACAAAGAAATGCTAAATGTTTGAGGTGATGCATGTCCCAATTACCTTAATTTGTTCATTAAACCTTATATGTATGTATCAAAATATGACATCCATAGGTATGTACAACTACTATGTATGAATAAAAAGTGACCCCGTGGTCATGTTTGGGGTACCATATTTCTCTATTAAAGAATTCCAGTGTATATTAATATATTAAAGGATCTGAAAGTATAGTTTTAAATAAGCTTTTCATTGAAGTATGACACACATACAAAAGGTACACAAACCATGAGAGGGTAGCTTTAAAAATGTTCATTTAACTACACACACTTATGTAATTACACTTATGTAATCAGCACCTATATCAAGAAACAAAACATTATCAGCATTCTGGAAGCCCTCTTCAAGCACCCTTTCAGTCATAACTCCTATACCTCTCCAAAGGTAACCACTATCTCAGCTTCTCTCACTACACATTAGTTTTGTCTGTTTTGTAACTTTTTACGAATGGAATTTTACAGTTTGTACTCTTTTGTGTCTGGCCTCATTGACATTCACAATTACATTTTGTGTGTGAGAGTCATCCATGTTATTGTGCATAGCAGTACTTGTTCATCTTCATTGCTATGTAGTATTTCTTTGTATGAAAATACTGTAATTTATTTAACCATTATATCCATATATATTTTGAATTTAATAGGAAATTTTCAAATATTAACACATTTTCTCATACCAACAACTAAGAAAGGTAACCTCATTTTAGAATTGAGGAGTGGTTAAGCAACTTGCCTTAGCCAACATAGCAGAATGTAGAAGAAAACCTGTTTAATCTTGGCTGGATGCTTGTTAAACCTGAATTTCAAAAACTTACCTGAGCACAGAAATTTTTTGTTTTGCATGACACCTATCAGGTCTATGTAACAAAGTTTTGAAAATGTTGAACTCAATGGTTTGAAGGCCCTTTCTGTTCTAATGATTGCTAAGAGTGGCAGCTAAACTGGAGGACTCAGACCTTAGTATGGTCCTGGAGCTACCAAAACTGCCTTGGGATATCTACCAAAATTGCTTTGGGACCTCTACCATAACTGCCTTGTGACTTTGGGCAACTCGCTCCCCCTCTCTCAGCCACAGAGTTTTCATCTAAGCAGAAACAATTAAATGAGACTTAAGGGCCCTTATATTCTAGGACTCAGAGCATGTAACTGGGAATCACCATTGGGAATGAAAGAAAGCAGGTAAGCAATTTGGACTTGGAAGGAATATTAACATTATCATGAATGAGAAATCACTCTTAGTCTTTGACTAACTTTACCTACCCCATCCCCAAACTATCTCAAATTAGCTTACATTTGTGAATAAAAACTGATAAGGGTAAGGGAAGCAATTAGATAAATATTCATAAGTCAGCCACTTAATATCTAACTTGCTTTTGTTAAACCACTTGTTCTCTTCTACACAATAGAGGTAATAATTTCACAGGCCAACTAGAAAATGTAGTCTCTCAGTGTGTGGTCTTGTGCCCATCTAAAATTTAGGATTTCTTTCCTTAAAGGAAGAAGGGGGAAATGAAAATGTGCAACCAATATACTCTGCCACAGTCCACTCTCTCTGACCACTCCAATACGCTTCTTCATTCACATGGAACATACTCACCTCCTCTCCAAAAAAGATAACTCAAAGTTTCATCCAATTACTGCATCCCTATCAAAGTCCAGGGTCTCTAAGTAACTTGTAGTCATGCCTATCAACTCCAAATATGACTCTCGATGACTCAGTGATCTCTAAACTAGATGATAAGTTACCTGTCCTTCGCCTACCTGCTAAAGACAATGGGGAAATAGGAACTGACTAACCACAGTAAAATTTTTCTTTCATGAAAAGAAGGCATAGAAATATATGACAGACATTGGTCCATAATGATAGGTGAATCTTGCTGGGCAGGAATTGCAAAAACTCTTCTGGAAGTGGTGTTACTTCTTTGGTTAGACACAGTTTCTCTTCTTTGAAAGAAATTATTTCGTCCACTATTTTTTATCACCCTGACTTTGCCTTCAGCAAGGTTTTTCTTTGCCTTTGAACCTCCATGCCCACATTTTTAACGACTGAAATAGCACTAGAAGCTGGGTCTTCTATTTTGTTCCAGTGCATGTTCTGTATACCATGTTTCACTACATCAGGCCTTTGAGTCTGAGAAGAGTGGAAGCAACAATCTGAGGAGAGCATAGAGGAGATAAGTTTCTAGGTGGACAGTGAAGTCTTTAAAAGCAGAGTGAGAATCTTGGACTGAATGACTACTAAGCTCAAGGTACCCTAAGGATCTGTCACTGTGGCAGATTACATAGAGTGGGGTCAAGGATATCTTGTGACAGCAGTAAGAGGTGCCTATGCTCCTGCATAATGATTGGTGTATACCACAAAACTGACTACATTAATCCCCTATTTTAAAAGATCTTCCGTTGATCTTCAGGATAAATTTTGTGCTTCTTAGTCTGTTATTAAAGACTCATAATAATTTGGCTCTCTCATTTTTCTATCCCTTAAAAGCTTCCTTCACATTTGACTATAGTATCCTATGTTCCAGTCATACTTTACTATTCAGCCTTCTCCAAGCATGTCATGGCTTTGCACATCTATGCTTTCTACCTAAAATATCCTTTCCCACCTTATATTTCTAGTAAACTCTTACTGTCTCACTAGTGCCAGCTCATATGTCAATCCTGAAATATCTTCCACTGCTCTTCAATTTTGATTTAGGCACTCCTATCTTCAAATCTCGATGGGAGTACATTTTGTAAATATCTGCTTACATATCTATCTTTTCCAAAGAATGTAAGCCTCTTGTTTTCAGGAACTGGCTCTTATGCATTACCGTATTCCCCATGCATGGCAGGTGCTCGAAATATGCTTGAGGAAGGAAATAAGAAAGAAAGGAAGGAAGAAGATAGGAAATAAGGTAGGAAAAATGAAAGAAGGAAAGGAGGAAGGAAGGAAGGAAGGGAGGGAGGAAAGGACGGAAGGAGGGAGGGAGGGAAATGGGAAAAATTTCAGAAGAAAATATGAACTTCTTTTGAAATGCCATATATTAACTATGGGACTTTGGACACATTACTTAACCTTAGGATGACTGAATTCTAGTCAGCTCTGACCTTTCCTGAATATAGGGCACACCATTTCTCTCTTAGGGCTTTGGTTTACTCATATATAAAATGGGAAATAGGTAAACAAGATAGTGCCAAAGATCCTTTGTTACGATTTGATGCTTCTTTATTTCAATAAACACTTGGTTAATGCTTGCTCTACGTAAGGTACTGGATTAGGTATGAGGGTACATGAGTGAATCATGCATTTTTTCTGTCCTGGAGATTGTGCATCAGTTTCCCCATCTGTAAAATAAAACTTAGACAAATTACATATAAAAGTTTGTTCAGCTTGAAGAGTACTGTATCTCTATGCATGTGGATTGATCTGACATATGATCTCAGGTGGATCATTGCCCTTCTCTGAGCATGAGTTTCCTAATTTGTAAAATTAGATGGTTGAACATGATGGTCTTTAATGGCCCCTGATTTCTGTTGTTCTTTGTACTAAAGTTCAGATTGTAGATGTATATCTATAATCCCTTGTGCCTAGTCTTCCTGAGCATCCTTGCCTTTCACTGTTGAGGTCCATTGTGAATGAACATGAGGTTGAAGAAAAAGTTCCAGGGCTCAGGAACAGCCACATAGCAGCCTACACTGGCTGCTTTTATTCTCACTCTTCCACCTGCATATGTGTCCTCAAGTAGGACTGGCTATAGCTGGGACCCCTTTTTACGGCCTAGCCAGGTCCTCTCAGAGAATGGACAGAAATGTCTAGGCAGCTGTGCCCAGTCTTTCTGGAGGCCAGTAAAAGTTGTAAAGTTCTAAATGAGTACTCAGCTACAAATAGCAGAATTAATTAATAAGGAAATGGATGGATCAAAGGAAGTTTGTTCTTCCTGATTATGTCTATTCTTTCACTCTCTCTCTCATATATAAGAAATAGACATTTATTTTGTGATATATATGAGATATATATGTGATATACAGATATTATATATAATATGTATAGACATTTCATCTCATACATATGAGATGCATATATCTCATATATATATATATATGAGAGAATATATATATACACTTAGAAAGATTGCCAGATTGAGGAATGGTAACTGAGAGATTACCCTATTTGTCAGCCAACTGACTACTTCTCCTGGAACATGGCACAGTTTTGGTGGGGCTCTCTTCTTGTCCTAGTACTCCCTGATGCGTAACTAGCTTGGTATTAACTATGGACAAGGGCTCCTGAATGGATTATTATCTAGAAGGCCCTATCTTGATCACCTGCCAAGGAAACTGAGACTCCAGCAACCACGAGCAAGGTGAATAGGGAAGTATCAAGGGGGAAGGTGAGCTGAGCTGACCTAAACCAGATGGAATTGACCTAGGCAGGCACTGGCTGATAGTACAAGCCCAATTAGAACTGCAAGAAACCATGGAGCCCCAGCACCATAGCATAACCCAGCTTAAAGTGGCTACAGTGAACACTGAGAAGAACATGTGGTGGAGGAACGATGGACTGTGAACCAAACAGAAATGTGTTAAAAGATCTATCTCTGGCCATACTCAACCTGTGTAAATTTGAGCAAGTCATTTCATCTCTTTGAGTCTCAGTGTGGAATTTCATTTTTGTTTTTACCAGAAAGGGTGGTATGAATAACAGAGTTTTAGCCAATAAGCCCAGTATAAATTAAGAATAGGGATCTTCAAACTTTTCCGAGGCACCAAATAATAAATATTTTAAATGTTATGAGGCATATACTCTGTAGCAACTAAATTCTGCCCTTGTAGTATGAAAGAAGTCACAGACAATATGTAAATAAATCAGCATGATTACGTTCCAACATAACCTTATTTACAAAAATAGGCAGTTGGTTATATTTGGTGCTTAGGCCATAGTTTGGAAATCTCTGATCAAAAAGGTAAATGGCTTTTAAAACAAACAAGCAAACAATTAAACTAGTTTCACTGCAGTATTAATAGAGCTATTGTTTATCAGAATAATAAGAAGAATAAGAATAATAATAAGAATAATAAGAAGGTGACATTCTTCTCTATTCTTTACTTCCCAGTACATGTTTCAAATTTGTCCTCCTTCTTCAAGTGACATGGAAAAACTACAGTGGGTACAGAAAAGAGGCAACAGCACAGGTTCCATGTGGAGTCATTGAATGAACTGGAGTTTGGGCTTGAACCCAAGGAATATGGCTCCTACCAATAGGTAGAAGCCACAAAGAGACAGAGTTCACTCAGCACAAGGAGAACATTTTTAAGTGAGCTGCCTACTCATACGCTCCTGTAACAAAGTGTACAAGCAGAGCTCGAAAGATTGGTTGAGAAAGATGCTTAGAATAAATATGGTAGGAATTGGATGAGCTGACTTTGGGAGTTTTGTCGAGTCCTGAGATTCTGCTTTGCCTCCCCTTGCCTACTAGACAAAAAACATGGAACTACTTCATGAAGTTGATTTTATTAATTTATGTAATACCTCCTAAGTATGATTTGGAACTGGGCACTAGGCAAAGTTACCATGGCACATAGTGCAAATTCAAGGCCCCTAAGCTAATAGCAAGATCATGAACTCATCATTTGTAATTTTATAGAGAATTATACTAAAAACCAGAAGTTCCTACAGATTTTGAAAGTGGTAGATTTACCAGAAATATAGAAATTTCTAAGCTGGAAGCAAGGCCTTACCTCTCTCTTCCACAGGTTAAGTTCAAGAGAGGTAGGCCACAGCTAATATCAGCCTCATTTGACCTGATCCTATGCAAGCTGGGGCAATAGATGATAGTTTACACATGGAAAAGAACCAATTTAATAGAAGTAGTAGAAAATCAGCAACATGTGTTCTTATTTGTAACAATTCACTCCAGGGCAGCAGCCCCTGGAAGCACAATAGAGCAAATCTCTCTAGGGGAGGGATTAATCTTCAGTTTCCTAAAAGATTCCAGCTTAGTTCGACCTCAGCAACAGGTCCTTCAGTTTACCAGTCTGTCTGAATTTCATTGTACCCATATATTTCTAGAAAGTGGCATAGGGATGAAGGACTGAACAGTCCTCTGAGATTCAAACATCACAGCCACCTAATTTCATACCTTGAATTTGTTATTGTCTCCTAGAAATATAATATCATAGATTGAGTAGGTAAGGTCTGTAAACTGTTCCTAAAGCCATTAAGAGGACTCACTCCTTCGAAGGCCTCATTCATTCTCTCTGTACCATTCTCCCAAATCTCTGATGGAGGCAGCATGGTGTAAAATGTAGGCTTTAGAATCAGACACACTTGGCTTGAAGTTCTGACCCAACTACTTGCTGGCTATATGATTTGCTTTCTGAGCCTTCACTTTCTCCCCTGTAAAATAGGTGTAATGTTATATAATGCATAGATTTATTGTAATTATTTTAATACTACATCCAAAAGCCTAGCATAGTGCCTGGCACATAGTACAAAATTTAATCAGTGATTGCTCTTATCATTGAAAAGTGCATGCTTTTTGCAGTTAGTCCTTTGGCTTTTAGTCCCAACATTGGCATTTACTGGCTGTATAATCTTCAGCAAGTCAGGTCATTAATTAGGAGCTCAAATTCCTAATTAAGATACTAACAGTATTTAAATTATAGGGTGTAGGTGGGAAATAACGAGCTAAATACATCTAATACAACTCACATAGTCTGGCACATAGTAGATCTTTAATCCATGGGGATTTCTATGTCAATAGTTATGAAGTCTTATTCAGTCCCTTACTCACTAATTGGCCCTCAGGGGTTTTCACAGGCAGATAGGTAGAGAGAATGCATTCCCCCTACTCTCAGTTACCAGTCTGATGCTCTATTGGACTAAGCCTGGTCACAATGAAGTTAGGCGGTCCCAGGGACATCTGGGAGACAGGAAAGACTCTGGCAACCTGAGGAATTCCACTGGCCAGAGTGTGGCTCCTTCCTTGACACATATATTATGTACGAATTATTTATCCTTTTGCCCTTTGCATACTCCTCCTAAAACTAACAATTGGCAAAAGTCACAGGATCCTGGGAGAGAGCACCGGATAGACGGAAAGTTGTTAAGGGATATAGTCCCAGAATCCTGGGGAATTGGGAGGGGGTGGAGGATATGGGGAAGGTTGATAAGGTGTTGTACCACTGATCTATTAAGGAGCATTTAACTGGGTATAAGCATCTGACTGGGAGTTAAGAATTTTGGTTTCAGACTTGGTTTGCCACTAACTCACGTCATAACCCTGGACAAGTCTCTTCCCACCTTTGCCTCTATAATGGTTTCTTTGGCTCAGGATTCTTCTGGCTCTGACATTCTAAGAATCTGAAAAAGAGCTGGACTCATAGGAAAACAACTTAAAATAGGAGCATCTGATGTTGGTTACTTCCAGAGAAACTTTTGGAAGGTATCTGACATTCCAGTAAGCATGTGAATATTTTATATGATTCTGGGGGCAGGGGAGATAGACTTAAAAATGCTCTTGAAAATGCTGGGATCCATAACTCAGAGTGATGAAAGTATTTCAGTTTGAGAAAGATAGAAGTCTGATAAGGATTCTGGGAAATGTAGGGCTGTCCAGGCCTAGCCCCAGATGAGGAGGAGTGAGGCTGAGCCAGGAATTGGCAACATGCCCCTGCATCATTCTGGAACAGTGCTTTGTGAAAGTAACCTGGGCTTTTGCCCAAAAATGGTTCCTGAACTTAATTTAACCCCACGACATTAGGATTTAAACCTCAGAAGCTTCATGTCCTAGCTGTGTGATCTTAGGCATTGGTGAGAACCTCTCTGAGAACTCTGAGTTGAGGGAAGTGAGATTGTCATCTTAAAACTAGTGGTTCTTCAATGAAAGAAATACAGACAAATAGACAAGGTGTAATCATTGAGTCCTGGGGCACTTTACCATTAAGAGGTTGTGGCAACTAGAAGGAACCAGCAAAAGAAACAGAGCGAATGGCAAGGGAAGCAGGAAGAAGATCAAGAGTACCTGGTGTCCTGTAAACCAAAGAAAAGTGTGCTCAGGGAAGAGGAAGTGATCAACTGCAGGTCAAGAAGCAGGAAGTGATCAATTACAGGGAGAATTGCAGGGAGGTTAGAAGAGTGTTTCCAGCCCTAAGTTAGACATCTTACAGTAGAGCCCTTTCATTATGTTTAAAGTCAACATATATTAGCTGTGTGAGCATGAGATACCGCTAACATTTGACAATGAAAATAGGATCTTATTTGAAAAACAAAAAATAGTTCTTAAATCTTCTCGATCACAAAACCCTTTGGGAGTTGGGCAAAAGCTATGGTCCTACTTCTTAAAAAAATGTTGATTCACAAAAAATATGAATACAGATTCATCATGTACTGCTATTTAAATATCCTGCTTTAAAAAGCAATAGAATAACTGAATGTGTATAGATACCTGAGAATGTCTCCATTAGAAAGGGGCATAGAATTTGAGATGAGGAGTGTCTGTGTGAGAAGGGAATTATCTGCTACAAAAACAAAGAAAATACATAGACTCTGATATGCGCATTGATTGGGGAAAGGATTCATGGTCCCAAGAAAGTCATATAATATAATATAATTTTAAAAACTATTCTAATTTTGTCCTCAGCTGCTTCAGAAAGTTTTGATAAATTTATCCAATTTTCCTAGCTTTGATACCATATTCAGTGCACAAACTTGTGACTATAAAGTACCCATTCGGTATTTCAAAGTGGTATGTCCAGAGACTTTTAGAAATCCCCAAATCTGGGGACATTACTAATCGGGCTGTAAATGTACAGTAGACAACTAGATTCACTCACTATTGTGTGATATATACCCACACCCTAGTCATGCTGTCTACATGATTTAGTTCCTACACACTATTTTTCAATGACGCAACTTCATCCTCATCACCACTCTGTAATGCAGAATTTAATATTCCTGTTTTAAAAGTTGCTACTTTTTCAGCTGTGATCATTTACAGAGCACTTTAATATCCCTTGATTTCAATTTAACTTCATACCAGTCTTAAAAGCAGTATAAATATTATGTGTTGTGATCTGTGTAGGCTCTTCCTCAGTCTGCAGTACAGATCACAAAGTGACGACTTTCATCATGTGTGAGTCTGGGTGTTTCTCCTGTTTGCTTCTAAGCACACAGAAACAGAGAAAGACGGAGATCCATTCAAAGCCATCTTTCAACCCCTTAGATCCTCTCTTGCAGGCTAGGATTCTTCTCACAAGTTTTTCATAGAATCACAAATGGAAGAGCTTCAGGGATTATACCCCAAGGGTCATTATCCCAGATTGCATATCAAAACCTCCTGAGGATGGGATAAGGGGTGGGAACTGGCAAGTCCCTCACTCTCACCCTGCCATAAGCATAGCCAGTTCAGGAAGTTTATTTTTGCCGTAGCCTTTACTAGGGCAGCCAGAAAGAACTAGCAAGAGGGACCCTGACACAAAAAACATCCAGCCTCGAAAATACTATCCAAGAAACACAGGCAGGAATTTCTTACAAAACAAGGGCCCAGCAGCCAGGGCAACCTTTTTGTTGCTGAAACTTCCTGTTTCTGAGAATTTCTTCCTCCTAAGAGAAACACCAGATAACTTTGCTTGAGAAAACACATTGTATCACATTAGGCAGCATCAGCAGAAACCAAATCGAGGCTCAGCAGTACCAAAATATCACTGCAAAAACTAAAAATTAAGCTGTCCTTAAAACCACACACACAAAATTAGGCCAGGATCTGCTTGTTAAATCTAACCAGGATGACTGTCTGCTAAAACAAAAGATTCAAATGGAACCAAGAGACCCCTAAAATAATAGTCAAAAATGTCTAAGATAGGATACAAAAATCACCTGTCATACTGATACGGGAGAGCAGGCAGGATAGTGCTAGGTAGAGAAGGGCAGGGTCTCTGGTGAAGACTCCACTCTTGAGCTTGTGCCCATGGACCTAAGTGAGGCCAGACACTCCTGTTTTTGTGCCCAAATGTTGCATTTTCCAAGGTCACTCTGGCTGACCGCATTACACATCCTGTGCCTATAAAAACCCCGAGAGCATAGCAGACACACATACAAGTGACTGGACGTCGAGAGGAGCACACTGGCAGAAGAACACACTGAAAGACTCCAGCAGCCCATTGAAACAGAATGACATCGGCATCATGGGACATCCAGCCAAGGGCAGTTGGAGGAGAGCCCAGCTGTTGAGTGGCCTGACTCTAGGGGAAGACCACTTTCCCACTCCATCCCCCTTCTGGATTCCCATCCATCTGCTGAGAGCTACTTCCACCACTCAATAAAAACTTGCACTCCTTTGCCAAGCCCACATGTGATTCAACTTTCCCAGTACACTAGGACAAGAACCCCAGAATACAGAAAGCCCTCTTTCCTTTTAATAAAGCAGAGAGTATAATTGAACTGATTAACACAAGCCACCTATGGCCGGCTAAGATGAAAGAGGATGCTGGGGTTTCAGAAGCTGTAAACACTCAACCCTAGACACGGCCAAGAAGTCAGAGCCCATACTTCCCGTGACCTCTCCATTTGCATGCTCCTCCTAAAGATTTGAGTAGCAAGGCACTGAAGAAGCCATTCACATCATTCACATCCCTGTTGCACTCCCTGCAAGGGAGATAAGGGAAAACTCCTCCCATTTCAATAACACAACACAACCAAGAAAATAAAAACTTAAATGAGGAAATAAAGCCAACTAATTCTAACACAAAAATGACTCAGATGTGGAAATTCTCTGACAAAGATTGCAAAGTGTCCATCATAAAAGAATGCTTCAACATCTTTCCCACTGTTTCCTATGGGGATTTTAGTGCTATAAATTTCCCTCTAAACACTGCTTTAGCTGTGTCCCAGAGATTCTGGTACATTGTGTCTATGTTCTCATTGGTTTCAAAGAACTTATTTCTGCCTTAATTTCGTTATTTACCCAGTAGTCATTCAGGAGCAGGTTGTTCAGCTTCCATGTAGTTGTGTGGTTTTGAGTGAGTTTCTTAATCTTGAGTTCTAATTTGATTGCACTGTAGTCTGACAGACTGTTTGTTATGATTTCCATTCTTTTGCATTTTCTGATGCATGTTTTACCTCCAGTTATGTGGTCAGTTTTAGCATAAATGCAATGTGGTGCTGAGAAGAATGTATATTCTGTTTATTTGAGGTGGACAGTTCTGCAGATGTCTATTAAGTTTGTTCAATCCAGAGCTGGGTTGAAGTCCTGAATATCTTTTTAAATTTTCTGTCTCATTGATCTGTCTAATATTGACAGTGGGGTGTTAAAGTCTCCCACTATTATCATGTGGGAGTCTAAGTCTCTTTGTAGGTCTCTGAGAATTTGCTTTATGAACCTGAGTGCTCCTGTATTGGGTACACATATATTTAGTATAGTTAGCTCTTCTTGTTGCATTGATCCCTTCTTTGTCTTTTTTGATCATTGCTGGCTTAAAGTCTGGTTTATTCAAAGATGAGGATTTCAATCCCTGCTTTTTTTTCTTCTTCTTTTTTGCTTTTCATTTCCTTAGTAAATATTCCTCCATCTCTTTATTTTGAGTCTATATGTTTCTTTGCACATGAGATGCTTCTCATGAATACAACACAACGATGGTTCTTCACTCTGCCCAATTTGCCAGTCTGTGTCTTTTAATTGGGGCATTTAGCCCATTTACATTTAAGGTTAATATTGTTATGTGTCAATTTGATCCTGTCATTATGATGCTAGCTGGTTATTTTGCTTGTGTGTTGATGCAGTTTATTCATAGTGTTTATGGTCTTTACAATTTGGTATGTTTTTGCAGTGGCTTGTACTTCTTTTTCCTTTCCATATTCAGTGCTTCTTTTAGGAGCTCTTGTAAGGCAGGACTGATGGTGGCAAAATCTCTTAGCATTTGCTTGTCTGTAACAAATTTTATTTGTCCTTTGCTTATGAAGCTTAGTTTGCCTGGATATAAAATTCTGTGTTGAAAATAATTTTATTTAAGAATGTAGACTATTGCCTCCCACTTTCGTCTGTCTTGTATAGTTTCTACAGAGATCTGCATTAGTCTGATGGACTTCCCTTAGTGGGCAACCCGACCCTTCTCTCTTCTTGCCCTTAATATTTTTCCTTCATTTCAATCTTGGTGAATCTGACAATTATGTGTTTTGGGATGGCTCTTCTCAAGTAGTATCTTTGTGGTGTCCTCTGTATTTCTTGAATTTGAATGTTGGCCTCTCTTGCCTCTCTTGCTAGATTGGGGAAATTCTCCTGAATAATACCCTGAAGAGTATTTTCCAACTTGGCTCCATTCTTCCCATCACTTTCAGGTATACCAATCAAATGTAGGTAGGTTTCACACAGCCTCATATTTCTTGGAGGCTTTGTTCATTACTTTTTATTATTTTTTTCTCCAATCTTGTCTTTAGGCTTTATTTTATTAAATTTATCTTCGAT
>NW_016107919.1:927946-931328 GCF_001604975.1 Cebus imitator | reverse complement strand
GTTTGATTGAATTGGCTATTGATACTTGTGTATTCTTCACGAAGTTCTTATGCTGTGTTTTTCAGCTCCATCACATTATTTATGTTCTTCTGTAAAGTGGTTATTCTAGTTAGCAATTTGTCTAACCTTTTTTCAAGGTTTTTAATTTCCTTGAAGTGGGTTAGAACATGCTCCTTTAGCTTGGAGGAGTTTGTTATTACCCACCTTCTGAAGCCTACTTCTGTCAATTCATCAAACTCATTCTCCATCCAGTTTTGTTTCCTTGCTGGTGAGGAGTTGTAATCCTTTGGAGGAGAGAAGGCATTCTGGTTTTTGGAATTTTCAGCCTTTTTGTACTGCTTTTTTTTATCTTCATGGATTAATCTACCTTTGGTCTTTGATGTTGGTGACCTTTTGATGGGGTTTTGTGTTGACATTCTTTTTGTTGATGTTAATGATATTCTTTTCTGTTTGTTAGTTTTCCTTCTAACAGTCAGTTCCCTCTGCTGCAGGTCTGCTGGAGTTTGCTGGAGGTTCACTCCAGACTCTTTGCCTGGGTATCACCAGTGGAGGCTGCAGAATAGCAAACACTGCTGCCTGTTCCTTCCTCTGGAAGCTTTGTCTCAGAAGGGGCCATCAGATGCCAGACAGAGCTCTCCTGTATTAGGTGTCAGTCGACTTCTGCTGGGAGGTGTCTTCCACTCACACAGCTCAGGGGTCAGGGACCCACTTGAGGAGGCAGTCTGGCCCTTAGCAGAGTTTGAGCCTTGTGCTGGGATATCTGCTGCTCCCTTCAGAGATGGCAGGCAGGAATGTTTAAGTCTGCTGAAGCTGCATTCACAGCCGCCCCTTCCCCAACAATGGCAATATAGATCATCTCAATATAGATATAAGAAAAAATAAAAGACTTATGTTCAAGAACCAAATGAAAATTAAAGAACTAAATGAAAACAATAAAAGAAGTAAAAGCTTGCTGAATTGGCTTAATAGTGAAGTCGACTTGGCAAAGTATTCAAGTGAACTTGAGAAAATATGAAATGAAAGAACCTAATCTTAAAGACAGAGAGAAAATAGGCTGGAAAAGAATAAAAAGAATCAAAGAGATCTTTGAAACAATAATTAAAGGTACAACATGTTTATCATTGAAGTACTATAAATAGAAGAAACAGAGAATTAGTCTAAAAGAGTATTACAAAAAATAGTTGCTGAAAGCCTCCCAAATTTGACTAAAAGAGAAAACTTACAGATGCAAGATGATGAGGAGCCCAAGCAGGAGAAACCCAAAGAAATCTCTGACAAGATACCTTACAATTAATGTCTGAAAGCTGAAGATAAAGAAAAACAAAATCTTGAAAGCAGCCAGAGAGAAACAAAGCATTACTTACTGGGAAAGGGCAATTTGAATAGCAGAAGATTTCTCATCTGAAATCATGAAGGCAAGAAACAAAAGACATAATATTTTTCAAGTGATAAAAGAGGGAAAAAACAACTATCAACTGTGAATTCTACCTTTTATGAAACTATACTTCAGGAATAAGAGAAAAATGAAGATATACTCAGACAAATAAAAACAAAAATAATTTGACACTACAAGCCTACCCTTAAAAATTAATTAAAGGAAGTTCTTTAAACATAATGGAAATAATTTTAAAAAAGGAATCCTAGAGCATCAGGAAATAAGAAACAACTCAGAAAAAGCACACACAACAAACAAAAGATTATCTTTCACTTTATTAGTTTTTAACTCATAACTGATGATTGAAATAAAAATTAAACTATTATCTGATAATGATAATAGTGGGAAAAGTAAAGAGAAATGGTAAATTTCTATGGAAGACTTCTGTACTTCACTTGAAGTGGTAAACAATGCTGGTTAATATCAGTAGACTGATAAGATATATAGTAATACATAGAGCAATCATTGCAAAAAATATACAAATCATTACAGTAAAAAAGATTCACACTATACATCAACTAATATAGAATTCTGAAATTATTCGAATAACCCTCAGAAAATCAAGAAAAAACTAAGAGAGAAATGAGAAATAGAGAAAACAAAGGTGGAAACAATAAAAAGACAGACTTACTCTTAAATACATAAATAATTACCTTAAATGTAAATGTTCTAAATATAGTAGTCAAAAGACAAAAACTGGCTGAGTGTCAAGAGCAAAAACTAACTATATACTATTTATTGAAAACGCACTTGAAAACAAAGACATAGGTGAGTTGAGTATAAAAAGATAAAATAAGATATGCCAAATAGGCATAAATCATAAGAAAAACTAAATGGCTTAATTAATATCTGACAATATTTGGTAGTAGTTTTTCTTCAGAGAAAATAAAATTACTAGAAATGAAAATGGACATTGTACAATGATAAAAGGGATAAAATGATTGATCGTGAGGCAGACATGACAATCATCAATGTCTGCAACATTTGATGGAGTGAAAGAAAAAACAGAAAAATCTACAATTATAGTTGAGAACTTAAAGACTTCTCTCAGCAACTGGTAGAACTGCTAGACAAAATAAGAAAAAATTCAAGGTCATAGATCTGAACAACAAAATCAACCAACAGTATATTACTAAGCTATTTAAATCAATCCACTCAGCAACAGAAAAATATACCTTTTATAAAGCTCCTATGAAACACTCACAGAGATAGACCACATCTTACACCATAAAACAAACCTCAAAGACTCAAAAGAATTGAGATTATACAAAATCTATCTGACCATTATGAAATCAGAAGCCAATCATAATCCTGAAAGATACAATTCTGAATGCCATAATCCCAAATGTTAAAATCTAAAAAGATCAAAATTTTAAAAATCGCAAATCCTAAATGCATAGTTTTTAAAAAATATATTAAAAATTTTAACTATATTATTTACATTTTAAAAGGGAATTTATTTGAGAAACATATAAAACACAACATAACACTTTATAGGCCACTTCACACTAAAAATAGGCAATAATAATATATATATTCTTTTGCAAGCATAAACAGTTATACTAACAAAAGTCACATGGGCATAACAGATGTGAGCAGATGAACCACATTAATAAAGAAATAAGCCAAAAAGGAAAATGCATAAATACATATTACCGTGGTTAGTAATGGTGTACACTCAGCTTTTTAACTGCAGTTATCTAAAATACTGTGATGAACAACCTAAGTATTTTGCTGAGATTGATTGAAAAACAGGGTTGTTTAGCACTGCATATGCAGTCACCCAAAGAGCTGGCATCTCCAGAAATTTTGTCTCTTACAAATGTAGACAGACAACAAAGGCATCTCTTCATTTATTGAGAAAGTGTTAACACTTTCATGAGCATGCACAATGCTTACACACAAAGTCAATATTGTGATAAGGCACTTTAAAGGAGTCAAATTTGC
>NW_016107919.1:921016-927791 GCF_001604975.1 Cebus imitator | reverse complement strand
AAAAAAAAACAAGAATGCTGACAATTAAAAATAGTGGGGAAAATAACTAAAGAAAAGAGAAAACCTAAAAAAAAAACTGAGAAGAAAGTTTGACATGAAAAAGTGTATTACAGAAATAAATGATGGGTAATTGAACAAAGATAATTTGTAAGAGCTGACCAACTTTCACAAGCATTGACTATATTTTGAAGTCTGGCACCATAATAAAGAGGTGTTTCCTTTTGAGACATGACTCTCCTTGAATAATACATTCACATATATTTTTTTGTGAATGCACTTCTCTTTTTGAAATTCTTCTGATTTGATATAACCAACATGAGCATTCCCTATTAATTTTTTCTGTCTTCTGTGCCATGCTTCTATGTTGTTTTTGGTACATGGAAATCCACTCTGCATGCACTAATGTACACACTACTAATTTGATGGAAATGATAGTGGTAATCAAACAGAAAAATTTGCTTGTCTCCTTATCTTACCATGCACATAATTATTTTTTTCAACCAGCCAGTAACTTCACTGGTTTCTTCAGACAAATTTGTCTTTAATTCATTAAAAGCTACTGGAACATCATCAGCTGGAAAAAATACCAACTTAGGCAAACAGTACATTTTTGAACTGATGTTCTAATCACTGCCATATTACATGATCAACCCACTCATCTGAATTTTCCATGAAATGCAAATAAAAACAATAACAATGTAACAGTGCCCAACATGTTACAATTACCATGATGTAATTATCCTGCATACAACCAAAAATGCACTAATCCATTCCCCAGAATTCACCTTTCAACTTTTCACTATTCAGAAATTTAATTTTTCAGAATTGTAAATTTTTTTTAGGATTTTGGATACAAATTCTGATCTTTCTGGATTATCAACATTTGGGGTTGTAGATTTCTGGATTGTCTTTTGAAATATGATCGAGAAGAGAGAAGACCCAAGATGGCCATTTAGGAACAGCTCAGGATTGCAGCTCCCAGTGAAAGCACAGAGGGTGTGTAGGTGTCACATTTCCAGATGGATTTTTATTGCCCACAGACCAGGAGATTCCCAGGTGGAGGAGCCCCATGGGTCACCAGCAGGGCTGTTTAGGCCAGCGCAGCTGTTTTGGCCGGTGCAGCTGCCTTGCTAGCGCCCCGGTGTGGCAGATCTCCATACAAAGTGCACTGTGGGTCCAGGTGCCCTTTTGGCTTGAGATTGGAGCCTCGGAAAGGCACAGTCGCCCATCCATCTGATTAAAAGGGAGACTGAAAGAGGGAGCCAGGCCAGGAGATTCCCAGGCAAAAAAGGTGCTCCGAATCTCAGGGCCGCTGTTTCAGCTGGCGCAGTGAGTCATCACATATGAAATCACACAGATCCCAGTGCCTTTTCAACAGGTGACTGGAACATCTGGCAAAGAGTCAACCTTTCAACTGAAAAAAAAAAAAAAGAGAGGCTCAGAGGCAGGGAGCCAGGTGATCAGGCTTGGCAGGTCCCAACCTCACAAAAAAAAGAAACAGCAATTGGAAACGCTCTGGGTTGAGAGTTTCACAGCAAGCACAGCTGAACCTGAGATGGTCCAGCTCTGTGGGGAAGGGACATCCTCCATTACCCAGGCACTCCACCACTATGGAGGTAGTCTGCCATTGCCAAGGAAACCTGCCATTAAAAAGAGAGTCCGCCATTAGAGAGGTGGGCTACCATTGCCGAGGGAGTTCTAACTATACCCATATAAACAGGACTGCAGGGAAATTCACATGGCAGCTGGGCAGAGCCCACAGCAGCTCAGAAAAGCCACTGCAGGCAGACAGTGAGTACACTGCCTCTTTGCTGGGCAGGGCAGCACTGAAAAAAAGGCAGCAGCACAAAGGAAACTCATAAACAAAGCCCTAACTCCCTGGGACAGAGCACTTGGGAAAAAAAATGGGGTTTATGAGTTGTGCCACAGCAGACATACACGTACATGCCCGGCAGCTCTGAATGAACAACAGAGCTCACAGCTCTGCACGTAAGCTCCTATAAAGGACAGACTGTCTCCTCAAGCAGTTTCCTGACCCCCGTATATCCAAAATGTCGCCTCATAAAGGAGAGATCAGACTGACATTTGGTAGGTATCCTTCTAGGACAAAGACAGCAGAAGAAGAAACTGGTAGCAACCCTTACTGTTCTGCAGCTGCTGCAGGTGATCCCCAGGCAAGGAGGGCCTGGAGTGGACCTCAACAGTCCTACAGAAGAGGGGCCAGACTGTTAGAAGGAAAACTAAGAAACAGAAATAACTTCATCATCAACAAACTGGACGTCCACTCAGAGATCCAATCTGAAAGTCAACAACTACAAAGACAACAGGTGGATAAATCCACAAAGATGGGAAGAAACCAATGCAAAAGTGGTGAAAATGCCTGAAACCAGAACACCTCTCCTCCTACAAGGGATCACAACTCCTCACCAGCAAGGGAACAAGGCTGGATGAGTGTGACGAATGAGTGTGATGAAATGACAGAATCAGGCTTCAGAAGATGGGTAATAAGAAACTTCTGTGAGCTAAAAGAACATGTTCTAACCCAATGCAAAGAAACTAAGAACGTTGAAAAAAGATTTGATGAAATGCTAACGAGAATAAACAACTTAGAGAGGAATATAAGTGAATTTATGGAGCTCAAAACACAACACGAGAACTTCGCGAAGCATGCACAAGTTTCAACAGCTGCATTGACCAATCAGGAGAAAGGATATCAGAGGTCGAAGATCAACTCAATGAAATAAAACGGGAAGGCAAGAATAGAGAAAACAGGGTAAAAATGAATGAACAAAGTCTCCAAGAAATGTGGGACTATGTGAAAAGACCTAATCTACGTTTGATAGGTGTACCTGAATGTGACGAAGAGAATGAAATCAAGCTGCAAAATACTCTTCAGGATATTTTCCAGAAAAACTTCCCCAAACTAGAAAGTCAGGCCAATATTCAACTCCAGGAAATACAGAGAACACCACAAAGATATTCCTCAAGAAGAGCAACTGCAAGGCACATAATTGTCAGATTCACCAGGGTTGAAATGAAGGAGAAAATGCTAAGGGCAGCCAGAGAGAAAGGCCGGGTTACCCACAAAGGGAAGCCCATCAGACTCACAGTAGATCTCTCAGCAGAAACCTTATAAGGCAGAAGAGAGTGGGGGCCAATATTCAACATCCTTAAAGAAAAAATATTTCAACCCAGAACTTCATATCCAGCCAAACTAAGCTTCACAAGTGAAGGAAAACAAATTCTTTGCGAAAAAGCAAGTACTCAGAGATTTCATCACCACCCAGCCAGCTTTACAAGAGCTCCTGAAAGAGGCTCTACCCATAGAAAGGAACAACCAGTACCAGCCACTCCAAAAACATGCCAGGTGGTAAAGAGCACCACCAACACAATGAAGAATCTGCATCAACTAACGGGCAAAACAGCCAGCTAGCATCAAAATGGCAGTATCAAATTCACACATAACTATATAAACCCTAAATGTAAATGGACTAAATGCCCCAATCAAAACACACAGACTAGCAAACTGGATAAAAAGCCAAAACCCATCGGTGTGCTGTATACAGGAAACCCATCACACATGAAGGATACACAAAGGCTCAAAATAAAGGGATGGAGGAAGATTTACCAAGCAAATGGAGAGCAAAAAAACAAAAAACAAAAAACAAAACAAAAAAAAAAAAAAAGCAGGAATTGCAATTCTCGTCTCTGATAAAACAGACTTTAAAGCAACAAAGATCAAAAGAGACAAAGAAGGACATTACATAATGGTAAAAGAATCAATGCAACAGGAAGAGCTAACGATCCTAAATATAAACACACTCAATACAGGAGCGCCCAGATACATAAGGTTAGTTCTTAATGACTTACAAAGAGACTTCGGCTCCCACCCAATAATAGTGGGAGACTTTAACACCCATTGTCAATATTAGACAGATCAACAAGACAGAAAATTAACAAGGATATCCAGGACTTGAACTCAGACCTGGACTAAGCAAACCTAATAGACATTTACAGAACTCTCCACCCCAAATCCACAGAATATACATTCTTCTCAGCACCACATCACACCTCCTCTAAAACTGACCACATAATTGGAAGTAAAACACTCCTCAGCAAATGCAAAAGAATGGAAATCATAACAAACAGTCTCTCAGACCAGAGTGCAATCAAGTTAGAACTCAGAATGCAGAAACTAACTCAGGACTGCACAACTTCATGGAATCTGAACAACTGACTCTTGAATGTTGACTGGATAAACAATGAAATGAATGCAGAAATAAAGATATTCTTTGAAACCAACGAGAATGAAGACACAACATATCAGAATCTCTGGGACACATTTAAAACAGTCTCTAGAGGAAAATATATACCAATAAGTGCCCACATGAGAAGTAAGGAGAGATCTGAAATTGACACCTTATTATCAAAATTGAAAGAGTTGGAGGAGAAAGATCAAAAAAACTCAAAACCTAGCAGAAGACAAGAAATAACTAAGATCAGAGCAGAACTGAAGGAGATGGAGACACAAAAAACCCTTCAAAAAATCAATAAATCCTGGAGCTGGATTTTTGAAAAGATCAACAAAATAGACAGACCACTAGCCAGATTAATAAAAAAGAAAAGAGAGAATAACCAAATTGATGCAATAAAAAACGATCAAGGGGATATCACCACAGATTCCACAGAAATCCAAACCATCATCAGAGATTATTACAAACAACTCTATGCACATAAACTAGTAAACCAGGAAGAAATGGATAAATTCCTGGACGCTTGCCTCCTCCCAAGCCAAAACCAGGAAGAAGTCAAAACCGTGTAGGGACCAATAAGAAGGTCTGAAGTTGAGGCAGCAACTAAGAGCCTACCATCCAAAAAAAGTCCAGGTCCAGACGGATTCACAGCCGAATTCTACCAGACATACAAAGAGGAGCTGGTACCATTTCTTCTGAAACTATTCCAAATAGTCCAAAAAGAGGGAATTCTTCACAAATCATTTTATGACACCAACATCATCCTGATTCCAAAACCCGGCAGACACTCAGAAAGAAAAGAAAATTTCAGGTCAATATCCATGATGAACATAGATGCAAAAATCTTCAGTAAAATACTGGCAAGCTGACTGCAACAGCACATCAAAAAGCTTATCCAGCATGATTAAGTAGGATTCATCCTGGGGATACAAGGCTGGTTCAACATACGCAAGTCTATAAATGTAATTCACCACGTAAACAGAACCAAAGAAAAACCACATGATTATCTCAATTGATGCAGAGAAGGCCTTTGACAAAATTCAACAACGCTTTATGCTAAAAACCCTAAATAAACGAGGTATTGATGGGACGTATCTCAAAATAATAAAAGCTATTTACAACAAACCAACAGCCAATATCATACTGAATAGGCAAAAACTGGAAGCATTCCCTTTGAAATCTGACACTAGACAAGGATGCCCTCTCTCACCACTCCTATTCAATATACTACTGGAAATTCTAGCCAGAGCAATCAGGCAAGAAAAAGAAATAAAGTGTATTCAAATAGGAAAGGAGGAAGTCAAATTGTCTCTATTTGCAGACGACATGATTGTATATCTAGAAGACCCCATCGTCTCAGCCCCAAATCTCCTGAAACTGATAAGCAAGTTCAGCAAAGTCTCAGGATACAAAATCAATGTGCAAAAATCACATGCATTCCTATACACCAATAACAGACTTAAAGAGCCAAATCAAGAAGGAACTACCATTCACAATTGCTACAAAGAGAATAAAATACTTAGGAATACAACTAATAAGGAACGTAAAGGACCTCTTCAAGGTCAACTACAAACCACTGCTCAACGAAATAAGAGAGGATACAAACAGATGGAGAAACATTCCATGTTCATGATTAGGAAGAATCAATATCATGAAAATGGCCATACTGCCCAAAGTAATTTACAGATTCAACACTATCCCCATGAAGCTACCAATGACCTTCTTCACAGAACTGGAATAAACCACCTTAAACTTCATATGGAAACAAAAGAGAGCCCACATAACCAAGTCAATTCTAAGCAAACAGAACAGACTGGGAGGCATCACACTACCGAACTTCAAACAATACTACAAGGCTACAGTAATCAAAACAGCATGGTACTGGTATCAACACAGAGATATAGACCAATGGAACAGAACAGAGGCCTCGAAGGCCACACAACTTATCTACAACCATCCGATCTTTGACAAACGTGACAAAAGCAAGCAATGGAGAAAGGATTCCGTGTTTAATAAATGGCATTGGGAAAACTGCCTAGCCATGTGCAGAATGCAGAGACTGGACCCCTTCCTGACACCTTACACTAAAATGAACTCCAGATGGGCTAAAGACTTAAACATAAGACCTAACACCATAAAAATCCTAGAAGAAAATCTAGGCAAAACCATTCAGGACATAGGTGTAGGCAAGGACTTCATGACCAAAACGCCAAAAGCATTGATAACAAAAGCCAAAATAGACGAATGGGACCTAATCAAACTCCACAGCTTCTGCACAGCAAAACAAACAATCATTAGAGTGAATAGGCAACCAACAGAATGGGAAAAAATTTTTGCAGTTTACCCATCTGACAAAGGGCTGATATCCAGAATTTACAAAGAGCTAAAACAGATTTATAAGAAAAAAACAAACAAGCCCATTCAAAAGTGGGCAAAGGATATGAACAGATATTTTACAAAAGAAGACATACATAAGGCCAACAAACATATGAAAAAATGCTCATCATCACTGGTCATTAGAG
>NW_016107919.1:914606-919651 GCF_001604975.1 Cebus imitator | reverse complement strand
AAAAAAAGAAATATGATCAAAACAATATTAAATTAAACTAGGTGCACCTAATGTAGTGCTGAGAGGGAAATGTATAATACTAAATGCTTATATTAGAAATAAGATAAAGTATCAAAGTGGTTTTCTAAGTTCCCGACTCAAGAAATTAAAACAAAAAAGGAAAACAAGTAGAGGAAACAAAATAATAAAGAACAGAAGCCAATGAAATTAAAATTAGTAAAATAATGAAGGAAATCCATGATATAAAAAGTTCTTTCTTTAAAAAAAATACAATCAATAAACATGAGAGAAAACTAAATCAATATTGAGAATGAAACAGAAAATATCACTAGAGATTATGTAATCATAAAAAGCATAATAAAAGAATGCAATGAATAACGTAACATTCATAAATTTAATAGCTTATAATAAATAAACCAATACTTTGAACATCACAAACTATCAGACTTCTACCAAGAAGAAATGAGCATTCTCCATAACCTTATAACTAAGAGGTTGAATCGCCAATTTTTCACTTTTTCCTCCAGAAAATAAAAAAGAGAGGAAGAAATTTTAACTTATTTTGTGAGGCTAGTGTTATCTGAATACCAAATACAAAACAAATAAAACCACAAGTACAAAACAAATAAAACCACATAGTCATATCTTAAATGTAGACACACAAGTGCACATTTAAATATTAGGAAATCTCATTCAACAATGTGACCAAGTGAAATTCATTCCTGATATGCAATGCTCATTCAGAGTTTGAAAATAAATCAGTGGCCTGTGCTTGGTGGCTCATGCCTGTAATCATAACACTTTGGGAGGCTGAGACAGGTGGATCACGAGGTCAGGCATTTGAAAGCAGACTGGCCAGCATTGTGAAACCCCATCTCTATTAAAAATACAAAAATTAGCTTGGTATCATGATGCTCATCTATAATCCCAGCTACTCAGGAGACTGAGGCAGGGGAATCACTTGAACCCCAGAGGCAGAGGCTACAGTGAGCCGAGATCGTCCCACTGCACTCCAGCCTAGGTGACAGAGTAAGACTTTATCTCAAAGGGTAAAAAATGAATCAGTGTAATCCATTAAAAAGACTAAAAAGTAAGAAAAATACAATAATATTAATTAATAGAGAAAATGCATTTGATGAAATCCAACACCCAGTCATGATTAAAGAAAAAAAAAACACTTTCTTTTTTTTTTTCCCCCATTTATTTATTTTATTGCATTTTAGGTTTTGGGGTACATGTGAAGAACATGCAAAATTGTTGCATAGGTACACACGTGGCAGTGTGATTTGCTGCCTTCCTCCCCATCACCTACATCTGGCATTTCTCCCCCTGCTATCCCTCCCCAGCTTCCCCCCCCCCCCCCGTCCCTCCCCTATTTCCCCCCAACTGACCCCAGTGTGTAGTGCTCCCCTCCCTGTGTCCATGTGTTCTCATTGTTCAACACCCGCCTATGAGTGAGAACATGCGGTGTTTGATCTTCTGCTCTTCTGTCAGTTTGCTGAGAATGATGGTTTCCAGGTTCATCCATGTCCCTACAAAGGACCCAAACTCATCGTTTTTGATGGCTGCATAATATTCCATGGTGTATATGTGCCACATTTTCCCTATCCAGTCTATCGTCGATGGGCATTTGGGTTGTTTCCAGGTCTTTGCTATTGTAAACAGTGCTGCAATGAACATTCGTGTACACGTGTCCTTATAGTAGAAAAAAAACACTTTCAACAAGTTAAAGATAGGAATAGTTAGAACTTGACAAAGTGCATCTCCAAAATCCTACAGCTAACATAATTGCTCATGAAAGAATGAATGCCTTTTCCTATAACTGGGAACAAGGCAAGAGTTCTGCTCTTATCAGTCATTCAACATAGTAATTGATATTCTGGCCACTGCAATAAGGCAAGAAAAACAAATAAAAGGGATATGGGTTGCAAAGGGAAAAATAAAACTGTCTTTATTTATAGGCGACATAATTGTTTTCTAAAAAATTTCTATGAATCTACAGAACAACTTCTAAAAATAGTAAGTGACTTCAGCGAGGTCTCAGGATGCTAGATGAACACACAGAAAACAGATACATTCCTAGATACTAAGAATGATCATGAGGAAACCTTAATTTAAAGTATTTACATTCACTTCAATAAAATTAACTAGTTAGTTATAAACTTAACAAAATGCATACAGAACATGTATGCTGAAAATTATAAAAGTCTGAAAAAATAAACATAAATGGAGAGAAGGGTACCATGTTCATCAGTTGGATGACTCAATATCATAAAGATGTTAATTCTCTCTAAATTGATCTATAGGTATAATGCAAGTCCTACTGAAATTTTAGAGAAGTGGAGCAATATGGGGGAATAGAAGCATACACCATTTATCTCCTTCACAAGAACACTACATTTTAACAACTATCTGCACTCAGAAAAGTACTGTCACAAGAACCGAAAATCAGGTGAGTAATCATAGTACATGGTTTTAATGTCATATTGCTGAAAGAGGTGTTGAAGAGGGTAGGAAAGATGGTCTTGAATTGCAGACACCACCCCTCTGCTCTCCCCTGGCTGTGGCCACATGGCACAAAGAGATAATCTCTTCTCTTGCAAGAGGGAGAGTGAAGAGACTGGGGGAATTTACATTGATCTCAGTGCTTCCCTGTCACAGTGGAGAGCAAAGCCATGCAGGCTTCAGTCAGAATCCACCCATGAAAGGAACATTGGATCAGCCCTAGTCAGAAAAGATTTGCCCATCCCAGTGGTTGGACCTTGAGTTTCTCAGCAAACCTCACCTTCATGGGCCATAGTGCTCTGGGGTTCTGGGTAAACTTGACAGACAGTCTAGGACACAAGGACTGTAATTCCTACACAACTCTTAGCGCTGGGATGGGTCCAGAAGCAGTAGACTTGAGTGGCATGTGACATAGGGAGATACCAGTTAAGTGGCTAAAGGAGTGCTTGTGCCACTCTTCTCAAAGCCCTATGCAGTACAGCTCACAGCAATAAGTGTCTTCTTCATTCTGCTTAAGAAAAAGAGAGCAAAGAGTAAAGAGGACTTCATCTTGCCTCTTGGATACCAAGTCAGCCTAAATAGGACAGGGCACTGGGCAGTCAAAAGGCCCCATTCCAGGCCCTAACTCACAGATGACAGTTCTAGACTACCCTGCATGAAAGAGAAACTGAAGGCCTTGAAGGGAAAGACCCAGTTCTCACAGGATTTATCACCTTCTGACTAAAGAGGTTTTGGGCCCTGCATAACCAGCATTTATATCCAGGCCTTGAGTCCTGAGACATGCTGGCCTCAGGTGTGCTTCAGCACATAACCAGCTGTGGTGGCTATGGTGAAAGACTTCTACTTGAGAAAAGCAGAGGGAAGAGTAAAGGGGAATTCGTCTTGTACCTTAGGTATCAGCTTGGCCACAGTAGCTTAGAGCAACAAGCAGCCTCCTAGGGTTCCCGAGTCCAGACCTAGGTTACTGGACAGCATTTCTGGACCTGCCCTGGGACAGAGGGGAGCTCATTTTCCTGAAGGGTGAGTCCCAGTCCTGGCAGCACTCACCACAAGCTGACTGAAGTGACATTTCAAAGCTATAAGTGAACATTGACAGTTGACTGGCAGAACTCCCCATGACATGGTGGTGGTGGTGGCCACAGAGAGAGGCATATTTGCATTTGGAAAGGAAAGGGGAGAGTAGAGAGGACTTTGTATTGTGGTTTGAGTGCCAGCTTTCTGCAATAGAACAGAACATCAGGTAAATTTTTAAGGTTTTTGCCTCCAATCCCTGGCTCCCAGAAAGCACCTCTGGACCTGCCCAGGGCCTTGGGCAACTAGCCACTCTGAAGGGAAGGACAATTTTGCTGATTATAAAACCCTAGGGCTTTGAATGAACCTAGGTTGTAGCCTGGTGGTCGTTACAGCAGGCCTTAGGCAAGCTCTAGTGTTGTGCTGGCTTCAGGTTTGACCCAGCACAGTCCCAGTGGTGGTGGCCACAGAGGTACTTGCATCAATATATGGCATTCAAGATGGCTCAGCACAGACAGAGATAGAGATTCCATTTAGCTGAGAGAAAGTAAGAGAAAAGTGGAGGAATCGCTTACTGGTAATTCAGAAAAATGTTCTGAATCTTATCCAAGGTCACCAAGATGGTACCTCTATGAGTCTGCAAAAAATACAGTTATTGGGCTTGGAGCTCAAATTTTTCAAATACCTGTAAATTCTTCACAAGGAGTAAGAGCACAAACAGATCACACTGAAAATATTATAACAAATGTCTAATTCTGCAGTGCTCTGACACTAATGAACATCTACAAGAATCAAGACAATCCAAGAAAATATGGCCTCACTAAATGAAACAAATAAGGCACCGGTGACCAATCCTGAAAAAAAAAACAGAGATGTGTGACCTTACAGATGGAGAATTCAAAATACCTGCATTGAGAAAACATTAAAAAAATGCAAGATAATCAAATAAAATAATTCAAAATTCTATCAGATAAATTTAACAGAGACTGAAATAACTAAATAGAATCAATCAGAAATTCTAGAGTTGAATAATACAATTGACACACTAAAGCATGCATCAGTCTTTTCATGCAGAATTGATCAAGCAGAAGAATGTGTGAGCTTGAAAACACACAATCAGAGAAGCAAAAGAAAAACCCCATAAAAATAGAATAAAGCATGTCTGCAAGATCTAGAAAATAGCCTCCAAAGGGCAAATCTAAGAGTTATTGGCCTTAAAGAGGAGGTAGAGACAAAAGACAGGGTTGGAAAGTTTACTCACATGAATAATATCAGATAACTTTCCAAGCCTAGAAAAATATATCAATAGACAAGTACAAGGAGGTTATATATAGAACACCAAGCAGATTTAACCCAAAGACTACCTCAAGGCATTTAACAATCAAACTCCCAAAGGTCAAGGATAAAGAAATAACCCTAAAAAGTAGCAAGAGAAACAAAAGAAATAACATACAATGGAGCTCCAATACATCCAGTAGTGGACTTTTCAGTGAAAACCATACAGGCTAGAAGAGAATGACATGACATAT
>NW_016107919.1:905646-909088 GCF_001604975.1 Cebus imitator | reverse complement strand
GAGATAGCAAGGGGAGAAATGCCAGATGTAGGTGATGGGGAGGAAGGCAGCAAA
Organism: Cebus imitator; assembly: GCF_001604975.1. Classification (NCBI taxonomy): domain Eukaryota; kingdom Metazoa; phylum Chordata; class Mammalia; order Primates; family Cebidae; genus Cebus; species Cebus imitator. The sequence continues at coordinate 909,034 of NW_016107919.1, read as the reverse complement.
TCACACTGCCACGTGTGTTCCTATGCAACAATTTTGCATGTTCTTCACATGTACTCCAAAACCTAAAATGCAATAAAACAAATAAATGGGAAATAAATAAATAAAATAAATAATTTTAGACATAAAAAAAGCTTGTATTCTTTAATAGCATATCCAGTAAAAATATCATTCAAGTATAGAGGAGAAATGAAGATTTGCCCAGACAAACAAAAGCTGAAGAATTTCATCAACACTAAACCTTTGCTACAAGAAATGTTAAAGAAAATTATTTAATGTGAAAAAAAAAGATGTTATTGAACAAGAATGAACTATCAGAAGGCACAAAACTCGATGGTAATAGTAGGCACACAGAATGTTATAACACTGTAATTGCGGTACGTAAACTACTGTATCTTTTTAAAGGTTTTTACTTTTTTAATTTTTGTGGGTACACACTATGTGTATATATTTATGAGGTACATAAAATATTTTATACAAGTATGTAATGTGAAATAAGCACATCTTGGATAATGGGGTATCCAAATCCTCAAGCATTTATCCTTTGTGTTACAATCAATTCAATTACACACTTTTTAGGTTATTTCTAAATGTACAATTAAGTTATTATCGACCATAGTCACTCTGTTGAGCTACAAAATAGTAGGTCTTATTCATTCTTTCTCACTTTTTTTGTCACCATTAACCATGTTCACCTCCCCCAAGTTATCCACTGCCCTTTCCAGCCTCTGGTAAACCTTTCTTCTGGTATCTATGTCCATGTGCTCAATTGTTTTGCTTCTTAGATCCTATAAATATGTGAGAACATGTTGTTGTAAGTGACCTGATCTCATTATTTTAATGGCTGAATAGTACTCCATCTTCTTTTTTTTTAAAGATGGGGTTTCACCATGTTGGTCAGGCTGAACTACCAACCTCAGGTGATCCGCCCACCTTGGCCTCCAAAGTGCTTGGATTACAGGCGTGAGCCACCACGCCTGGCCTCCATCTTCTGTATAAACCACATTTTAAAATCTATTCATCTGTGGACGGACACTTAGGTTGCTTCCTATCTTAGCTATTGTAAACAGTGCCGCAACAAATGTAGGAGTGCAGATATCTTTTTGATATACTAATTTCCTTTCTTTGGGATATGTACCCAGCAGAGTAATTGCTGAATCATGAGGTAGCCCAATTTTTAGTTTTGTGAGGAACATCCAAACTATTCTTCATAGTGGTTTGTACTAATTTACATTTCCATTAACAGTGTAAAAGGGTTCCCTTTTCTCCACATTCTCGCCAGCATTTGTTATTGCCTGTTTGAATAGAAGGAGTCATAACTGGAATCGGATATCTCATTGTAGTTTTCATTTGCATTTATCTGATGATCAGTAATGTTGAGCACTTTTTCGTATGCCTATTTGCCATTTTTATGAAATGTCCATCCAAATCTTTGGCCAAATTTTTGATCGTATCATTTTTCTCAATACAGTTGTTTGAGCTCCTTACATATTCCAATCAGATGAGTAGCTTGTAAATATGTTCTCCCATTCTGTGTGTTGTCTCTTCACCTTATTGATAGTATATTTTACTGTGCAGAAATGTTTTAACTTGATGTGCTCTCATTTGTCCACTTTTGATTGGTTGCCTGTGTTTATAGGGTATTGCTCAAGAAATCATTGTCTAAACAAATGTTCTGGATATTTTTGCCAAAATTTTATTGTAGTAGTTTCATAGATTGAGGTCTTAGATTTAAGTATATAATCCATTTTGGTTTGATTTTTGTATATGGTAATAGACGGGTGTCTAGTTTAACTCTGCTGCATATGAATATCCAGTTTTCTCAGCACAATTTACTGAAGAGAATGTTGATTCCCTAGTGTATGTTCTTGGCTCTTTTGTCAAAAATGAGTTCACCTTAGGTGTGTGAATTTGTATCTGGGATCTTTATTCTGTTCCATCAGACCATGTGTTTATTATCATATTTAAAATTAATTATCAATTAATTTTACATTTGTGGGTATATGGTAGGTATATATATTTACAGGGTACATAAGAGGTTTCGATACAGGCATGCAGTGTGAAATAAGAGCATCATTAAGAATGGGGTAGGCTAGGCGCAGTGGCTCACATTTGTAATCCTAGCACTTTGGGAGGTCGAGGTGGGTGGATCACAAGGTCAAGAGATGAAGACCATCCTGGCCAACAGGGTGAAACCATGTCTGTACTAAAAATACAAAAATTAGCCAGACGTGATGGCCTGTGCCTGTAGTCCCAGCTACTCTGGAGGCTGAGGTAGGAGAATCCCTTGAACCTGGGAGGCAGGGTTGCAGTTAGCTGAGATCACACCACTGCACTCCAGCCTGGTGACAGAGAGAGACTCATCTCAAAATCAAATAATAAAATAAACAAACAAACAAAAAAATGAAAATGAATGGGGTATCCATCCTCTCTAGCATTTATCCACTGACTTGCAAGAAAACCAATTAAACTCCTAATGTTATGTGAAGATGTATAGTTAAGTTATTGACTATAGTCACCTTTTGCTATCAAATAGTAGGCCTCATTCATTCTTTTAAACTTTTGTAACCATTAACCATCTGCATCTCACCCCTATCCCCTCACTACCCCTTCCAGCTTCTGGTAACCATCCTCCAACTCCCTATCTCCATGAGTTCAGTTTATTTAATTTTTAGACCCCACACACACACAAAAAAAGAGAAAATGAGTTGTTTTTCTGTGTCTCATGTACTTCACTTAACATATTATAATCTCCAGTTCTATCTATGTTGTTGCAAATTACTGGATCTCACTCCTTTTTATGACTGAATAGTACTCCATTGGGTACAGGTACCCCATTTTATTTATCCATTTATCTGTTAATGGATACTTAGGTTGCTTCCAAATCTTATCTACTGTAAACAGTGCTGCAACATACATAGGAATGTAGATATCTCTTTGATATTCTGATTTCCTCTCTTTTTTTGGTATGTGCTCAATAGTGGGATTGCTGGATTATATGATAGCTCCGTTTTTAGTATCATGAGGAAGCTGCAAACTGTTCTCCATAGTGGCTGTACTAATTTACAGTTCTACCAGCAGTGTACAAGGATTCTCTTTTCTCCATATCCTTGTCAGCATTGCCTGTCGTTTGGATATAAGCCATTTTAGCTAAAGTGAAATGATATCTGTTTGTAGTTTACATTTGCAGTTCGCTGATCACTGATGCTGAGCACTTTTTATAAGCCTGTTTGACATTTGTATGTCTTATTTTGAAAAATGTCTATTTAGATACTTTGCTCATGCTTGGTTAGATTGTTAGATTTTTTTACAGAGCTCTTACAGCTCCTTATATATTTTGATGTTTAATCCCTTGATGGGTGGTTTGCAATTTTTTTTTTTTTTTTTTTAC
>NW_016107919.1:901638-905613 GCF_001604975.1 Cebus imitator | reverse complement strand
TTTATTTTATTGGTCCTTCCTTTGCTGTGCAGAATATTTTTGACTTAATTTTGTTGTATTTGTCATTTTTTGCATTGATTGCATATGCTTGTGTGCATTGTTTAAGAAATTTTTGCCCAGACCAATATGGTGAAGTTTTTCTCCAATATTTTCTAGTAGCAGTTTCATGGATTGAGGTCTTAGATATAAGTATGTACCATTTTATATTATTTTATTTTATTTTTATTTTTATTTTCATTTTAGTTTAAGCTCTGGGATGCATGTGCAGAATGAGGAGGTTTGTTACATAGATATACATGTGCTGTAGTGGTTTGCTGTACCTATCAATCCATCACCAAGATTATAAGGACCATATGCATTATTTGTTCTAATGTTCTCTCTCCCCTTGTCCTCATCCCCTGAGAGGGTTCAGTGTGTGATCCACTCTTTGTGTCCATGTGTTCTCATGTTCAACTTCCACCTATGAGTGACAACAGACGGTGTTTGGTTTTCTGTTCCTGTGTTAGTTTGCTGAAATTGATTGTTTCCAGCTACATCCATGTCTTTGCAAAGGATATAAATGCATTTTTTCACGGCTTCATAGTATTCCGCGGTGTATATGTGCCACATTTTATTTATCCAGTCTATCAATAGTGGGCATTTGGATTGGTTCCAAGTCTTTGCAATTATAAATAGTTCCGCAGTAAATATATGTGTGCATGTGTCTTTTTAAGAGAATGATTTACAATCCTTTGAGTATATACACAATAATGGGATTGCTGGGTCAAATGGTATTTCTGAATCTAGATCCTTGAGGAATCACCACACTGTCTTCCACAATGGTTGAACAAATTTACACTCTCACCAACAGTGTAAAAGCATTCCGGTATCTCTATATCCTCATTAGCACCTGTTGTTTCTTGACTTTTTAATGATCACCACTCTAACTGACATGAGATGATATTTCATTGTGGTTTTGATTTCCACTTCTCTAATGACCAGTGATGATGAGCATTTTTTCATGTTTGTTGGACACATAAATGTCTGTTCATATCCTTCACCCACTTTTTGGTGGGATTTATATATATACATATATATATATATATATATATATACACACACATATATATTTTATTGCACTTTAGGTTCTGGGGTACATGTGCAGAACATGGAGGATTGTTGCATACATACATACATGGCAATGTGGTTTGCTGCTTCCATCCCCCTGTCACCTATATATGGCATTTCTCCCCACGTTATCCTTCCCCAATCTCCCTATCCCCCACTGCCCCTCCCCTATTCCCCCACAAGAGACCACAGTGTGTCATGCACCCCTTCCTGTGTCCCTATATTCTCATTGTTCAATACCCACCTATGAGTGAGACATGTGGTGTTTGATTTTCTGTTTTTGTGTCAGTTTGCTGAGAATGATGGTGTCCAGATTCATCCATGCCCCTACAAAGGACACAAACTCATCGTTTTTTATGGCTGCATAGTATTCTACGGTGTATATGTGCCACATTTTCCTTCTCCAGTGTATCATCAATGGGCATTTGGGTTGGTTCCAGGTCTTTGCTAATGCAAACAGTGCCACAATGAACATATGTGTGCATATGTCTTTATAAAGAACAATTTATAATCCTTTGGATATATACCCAGTAATGGGATTTCTGGGTCAAATGGAATTTGTATTTCTAGATACTTCAGGAATTGCTACGCTGTCTTCCAAAACGGTTGAACTAATTTACAGTCCCGCCAACAGTGTAAAAGTGTTCCTATTTTCCACATCCTCTCCAACATCTGTTGTCTCAACTTTTTGATGATTGCCATTCTAACTAGCATGAGATGGTATCTCAATGTGGTATGTATTTGCATTTCTCTAATGACCAGTGAAGATGAGCATTTTTTCATATATTTTTTGACTTCATATATGTCTTATTTTGAAAAGTGTCTGTTCATATCCTTCACCCACTGTTGAATTTTTTATTCTTGTAAATCTGTTTTACTTCTTTGTAGATTCTAGATATTAGCCTTTTGTCAGATGGGTACATTGCAAAACTTTTTTCCCATTCTGTTGGTTGCCAATTCACTCTAATGATTGTTTCTTTTGCTGTACAGAAGCTCTGGAGTTTAATTAGATCCCATTTGTCTATTTTGGCTTTTGTTGTCATTGCTTTTGGTGTTTTGGCCATAAAGTACTTTTCTATGCCTATGTCCTGAATGGTTTTACCCAGGGTTTCTTCTATGTTTTTTTTATGGTGTTTGGGCATATGTTTAAGTCTTTAATCCATCAGGAGTTAATTTTAGTGTAAGGTGTCAGGAAGGGGCCTAGATCCTGCTTTCTGCACATGGCTAGCCAGTTTTCCCAACACCATTTATTAAACAGGGAATCCTTTCCCCTTGCTTGTTTTTGTCAGGTTTGTCAAAGATCAGATGGTTGTAGATGTGTGGCATTGCCTCCAGGGCCTCTGCTTTGTTCCATTGGTCTATATCTCTGTTTTGGTACCAGTACCATGCTGTTTTGATTACTGTAGCCTTGTAGTATAGTTTGAAGTCAGGTAGTGTGATGCCTCCAGCTTTGTTCTTTTTGCTTAGGATTGTCTAGGCTATGCAGGTTCTGTTTTGGTTCCATTTGAAGTTCAAGGTTGTTTTTTTTTTCTGTTCTGTAAAGAGCATCATAGGTAGCTTGATGGGGATAGCATTGAATCTGTAAATTACTTTGGGCAGTATGGCCATTTTCACAATATTGATTCGTCCTAACCATGAGCATCGAATAGGTCCTTCATATCCTTTGTTAGTTGTATTCCTAGGTATTTTATTCTCTTTGTAGCAATTGTGAATGACAGTTCATTCTTGATTTGACTCTCCTTTAGTCTGTTATTGGTGTATAGGAATGCTTGTGATTTCTGAACATCGATTTTGTATCCTGAGATTTTCCTGAAGTTGCTTTTCAGTTTCAGGAGATTTTGGGCTGAGACCATGGGGTCTTCTAGATATACAATCATGTCATCTGCAAATAGAGACAATTTGACTTCCTCCTTTCCTATTTGAATAACGTTTATTTCTTTTTCTGGCCTGATTGCTCTGGCTAGAACTTCCAGTACTATATTGAATAGAAGTGGTGAGAGAGGGCATCCTTGTCTAGTGCCAGATTCCAAAGGGAATGCTTGCAGTTTTGGCCCACTCAGTATGATATTGGCTGTGAGTTGTCATAAATCGCTTTTATTATTTTTAGATACATTCTGTTGATATCTAGTTTATTCAGGGTTTTTAGCATAAAGGGCTTTTGAATTTTCTTGAAGGCCTTCTCTGTATCTATTGAGATAATCATGTGGTTTTTGTCTTTGGTTCTGTTTACGTGGTGAATTATGTTTATAGACTTTCATATGTTGAACTAGCCTTGCATCCCCAGGATGAAGCCTACTTTGTTGTGATGGAAAAACTTTTTGATGTGCTGTTGCAATCAGTTTGCCAGTATTTTATTGAAGATTTTTGCATCTATGTTAATCATGGATATTGGCCTTAAATTTCTTTTCTTCTCGAGTCTCTGCTGCGTTGTGGTATCAGGATGATGTTGGTCTCATAAAATGATTTGGGAAGGATTCCCTCTTTTTGGATTGTTTGGAATAGTTTCAGAAGGAATAGTACCAGCTCCTCTTTGTATGTCTAGTACAATTCGACTGTGAACGCGTATGGACCTGGACTTTTTTTGGATGTTAGGCTCTTAATTGCTGCCTCAACTTCAGCCCTTGTTACTGGTCTATTCAGGGTTTCAACTTGTTCCTGGTTTAGGCTTGGGAGGGTGCAAGTGTCCAGGAACTTATCCATTTCTTCCAGCTTTACTGGTTTATGTGCATAGAGTTTTTTGTAGTAATCTCTGATGGTAGTTTCTATTTCTATGGAATTGGTGGTGATATTCCCTTTTTCATTTTTTATTGCATCTATTTGATTCGTCTTTCTTTTCTTTTTTATTAATCTGCCTATTGGTCTGTCTAA
>NW_016107919.1:897646-900942 GCF_001604975.1 Cebus imitator | reverse complement strand
TCCCACTATTATTGTGTGGGAGTCTAAGTCTCTTTGTAGGTTGTTAAGAACTTGCTTTATGTATCTGGGTGCCCCTGTATTTGGTGTGTATATATTTACGATCATTAGCTCTTCTTGTTGCATTGATCCTTTTATCATTTTGTAATGCTCTTCTTTGTGTCTTTTGATATTTGTTTGTTTAAAGTCTATTTTCACAGAGACTAGGATTGCAGCTCCTGGCTTTTTTGCTCTCTATTTTCTTGGTAAATCTTCCTCCATCCCTTTATTTTGAGCCTATGTGTGTCCTTGAAAGTGAAATAGGTTTCCTGAATACAGCACACCAATGGGTTTTGAATTTTTATTCAATTTGCCAGTCTGTGTTTTTCAATTGGAGCATTTAGCCCATTTACATTTCAGGTTAACATTGTTATGTGTGAATTTGATCTTGCCATTTTGATGCTAGCTGGTAGTTTTGCCCATTAGTTGACACAGTTTCTACATGGTGTCGATGCTCTTCACCATTTGGTACCTTTTTGGAGTGGCTGGTACTGATTGTTTCTTTCATGTTTAGTGCTTCTTTCAGGAGCTCTTGTAAAGCAGGCCTGGTGGTGACCAAATCTCTCTGCAATTCCTTGTTTGTAAAGGATTTTATTTCTCCTTTGCTTATGAAGCTTAGTTTGGCTACATGTGAAATTCTACGTTGAAAATTCTTTTCTTTAAGGATGTTGAATATTGGCCCTAACTCTCTTCTGGCTTGTAGGGTTTCTTCGAAGAGATCTTCTGTGAGTCTGATGGGCTTCTCTTTGGGGGTAACTCGACCTTTCTCTCTTGCTGCCCTTAGATTTTTTTTCTTCATTTCAATGCTGGTGAGTCTGGTGATTATGTGCCTTGGGGCTGCTCTTCTTGAGGAATATCTTTGTCGCGTTTTCTGTATTTCCTGGATTTGAACATCGGCCTGCCTTGCTAGATTGGGAAAGTTTTCCTGGATAATATTCTGAAGAGTGTTTTCCAGCTTGGATTCATTCTCTCCAACACATTCAAGTACACCTATCAAACATAGATTAGGTCTTTTCACATAATCCCATATTTTCTGGAGGCTGTATTTATTTCTTTTCGCTCTTTTTTCTCTAATCTTGCCTTCTTGTTTTATTTCATTGAGTTGATTTTCAAACTCTGATATTCATTCTGCTGCTTATTTGATTTGGCTATTGAAACTTGTCTATGCTTCGCAAAGCTCTGGTGTTGTGTTTTTCAGCTCCATCAAGTCATTAATATTCTCTAAGCTGTTTATTCTCTTTAGCATTTCATCAAACCTTTTTTCAAGTTGTTAATTTCTTTGCTTTGGGTTAGAACATGTTCTTTTAGCTCAGAGAATTTTGTTATTACCCACCTTCTGAAGCCTGTTTCTGTCAATTCATCAGACTCATTCTCCATCCAGCTTTGTTTCCTTGCTGGTGAAGAGTTGTGATCCCTTGGAGGAGGAGAGACATTCTAGTTTTGGGTATTTTCATCCTTTTTGTGCTTGTTTCTTCCCATCTTTGTTTATGTATCTACCTGCGGTCTTTGTAGTTGGTGACTTTCAGGTGGAATCTCTGAGTGGACGTCCTTTTTGTGATTTGAACTTACTTTCTTTCTTTCTTTTTTTATTTTGTTTGTTTTGTTTTGTTTGTTTTGTTTTGTTTTTTGTTTGTTTTCCTGCTAACAGTCAGACTTTTCTGCTGTATGACTACTGGAGGTTCACTCCAGACTCTGCTTGCCTGAGGATCACCTGTGGAGGCTGCAGAACAGTAAGGGTTGCTGCCAATTTCTTCTTTTGTTATCTTCATCCCAGTAGGTTACCTGCCAGATAACAGCCTGATCTCTTCTTTATGAGGTGTCTCTTTGGTTATACAGGGGTCATGGAGCTGCTTGAGGAGACAGTGTGTCCCTTATAGGAGCTCAAGTGCTGTGCTGGTGGCTCGGCTGTTCCATTCAGAGCTGCTGGCGAGGTACTTTTAAGTCTGCTGCAGTGGAACTCAAAACCGCATTTTTTTCCCAGGTGCTCTGTCCTGGGAAGGTGGGACTTTATTTATAAGTTCCTGACATGCTGCTGCCTTTTTTCAGAGATGCCATGCCCAGCAAGGAGGTAGCCTAGTCACAATGTGCCAGCAGAGGCATTGCTGAGCTGCCATGGGCTCTGCCCAGCTGCTATATGAACTTCCTTGTGGTTTTGTTTACAGAGGTACAGTTAGAACTGCCTCAGTAATGTCAGTCTGCCTCAGTAATGGTGGACTGCCTCTGTGATGGTGGACTGCCTCGGTAATGCAGATGTCCTTCCCCCAGCAGAGTTGGACTGTCCTGGGTCCAGCTGTGCTTGCTGTGAAACTCTCAATCCATAGCTTTTCAGATTGCTGGTCTTTGTGAGGGTGGGACCCGCCGAGCCAGATCACCTGGCTCCCTGTTTTAGACCCCTTTCTTTCATTTGAATGTGTGGCTCTGTCTCCCAGGCATTTCAGGCACCAGTTGAAATGGCCACCCAGATTTGTGTGAGTTTTTGTTCAGAGACCAGCTGCGCAGGCTGAAACAGCTGTGATGGAAATTCATGGAGCTTTTCTCCTAGTCTGTGGGCAGTGAAAACTCATTTGGAAATGTGGTGATCACTCACCTTCTATGTTGTTCTTGCTGGGAACTGCACTCCAGAGCTCTTCCTATTCGGCCCTCTTGGATCCTTTCTCTCAGATTTTTTTTCTTGTAAATTTGTTTAAGTTTCTTGTAGATTCTGGGTATTAGCCATCTGTCAGATAGATAGACTGCAAAAATTTTGTCCCATTCTGTAGTTTGACTGTTCACTCTGATAATACTTTATTTTACAGTGCAGAAGTTCTTTAGTTTAATTAAATCCCATTTGTTAAGTTTGTTTTTTGCTGAAATTGCTTTTGGTGTTTCAGTCATGAAATATTTGTCCATGCATATGTCCTGAATGGTATTGCCTAGATTTTTTTTTATGGTTTTAATTTCACATTTAAGTATTTAACTCACCTTGAGTTAATTTTTATATAAGATGTAAGGAAGGGGTCCAGTTTCTATTTTCTGCATATGGCTAGCCAGTATTACCAGCATCATTTGTTAAATAGGAAATCCTTTTCCCATTAATCATTTTTGTCAGGTTTGTTAAAGATCAGTTCATAGTAGATGTACGATGTTATTTCTGAGGTGTCTGATGCATTCCATTTGGTCTATATGTCTTTTTTGATGTCACTGCCATGCTGTTTTGGTTATAGTAATCTTGTAGTATAGTTTGAAGTCAAGCAGCATGATGCCTCCACCTTTGTTCTTTC
>NW_016107919.1:877478-895991 GCF_001604975.1 Cebus imitator | reverse complement strand
GGTTCATCCATGTCCCCACAAAGGACCCAAACTCATCGTTTTTTATGGCTGCATAATATTCCATGGTGTATATGTGCCACATTTTCCCTATCCAGTCTATTGTCGATGGGCATTTGGGTTGGTTCCAGGTCCTTGCTATTGTAAACAGTGCTGCAATGAACATTCGTGTACACGTGTCCTTATAGTAGAACGATTATCAATTTCTTCTAGATTTTCTGGTTTATTTACATAAAGGTTTTTATCTTATTCTCTAATGGTAGTTTATATTTCTATGGGATCAGTTTTGATATACCCTTTACCATTTTTTATTGTGTTTGTTTGATACTTCTCTCTTTCTTATTTATTAGTCTAGCTAGCAGTCTACCTATTTTGTTAATCTTCAAAAAATCGACTTCTGGATTTATTGATTTTTGAAGGGTTTATTGTTTCTCTATCTCCTTCAGTTCTGCTCTTATTTTAGTTATTTCTTGTCTTCTGCTAGCTTTTGAATTTGTTTCCTCTTGCTTCTCTATGTCTTTTAATTTTGATGCTCAAGTGTCTATTTTAGATCTTTGCAGCTTTCTGATGTGGGTATTTAGTGCTATAAATTTTTCTCTTTACATTATTTTAGCTGGATCCTAGAAATTCTGGTATGTTGTCTCTTTGTTCTCATTACTTTCAAATAACTTATTATTTGAAACTGCTTCAAATAGTGGGTGATTTTGCACATTAGTTGAAGCAGTTTCTTTATTTCTGCCTTAGTTTCATTATTTACCCAGTAGTCATTCAGGAGGACGTTGTTAAATTTTCATGTAGTTGTGTGGTTTTGAGTGAGTTTCTTAATCCTGAGTTCTAATTTGATTGCATTGTGGTCAGGGAGACTGTTATGATTTCTGTTATTTTGCATTTGCTGAGGAGTGGTCAATTTTAGAACAAGTGCTATGTGGTGCTGATAAGAATGTATTTTCTGCTGATTTGGATTGGGGAGTTCTGTAGATGCCTATTAGGTCCGCTTGGTTCAGAGTTGAGTTGAAGCCCTGAATATCCTTGTTAATTTTCTGTCTCATTGATTTGTCTACTATTGACAGTGGAGTGTTAATGTCTCCCAGTATTATTGTGTGGGGGTCTAATTTTTTTGTAGGTCTCTGAGAACTTCATTTATGAATCTGAGTGCTCCTCTATTGGGTACATATATATTTAGTATAGTTAGCTTTTCTTATTGAATTGATCCCTTTACCAATAGGCAATGCCCTTCTTTCTCCTTTCTGATTTTTGCTGGTTTAAAGTCTGTTTTCTCAGAGACTAGGATCGCAACACCTGGTTTTTTTGCTGTTTATTTGTTTGGTAAATATTCCTCTATCTCTTTATGTTGAGCCTATTTGTGTCTTTGCACGTGAGATTGGTCTGCTAAATATAGCACACTGTTAAGTCTTGACTCTTTATCCAATTTACCTCTGTGTCTCTTAATTGTGGAATTTAGCCCATTCCCATTTAAGGTTAATTTTGTTATGTGTGAATTTGATTCTGTCATTATTATGCTAGTGGGTTATTTTGCACATTAGTTGAAGCAGTTTCTTCATAGTGTCATTCGTCTTTATATTTTGGTGTGTTTTTGCAGTGACTGGTTCCAGTTTTTCCTTTCTATATTTAGTGCTTGCTTTATGAATATTTGTAAGACAGGCCTGGTGGTGACAAAATCCCTTAGCAATTGCTTTTCTAAAGATTTTATTTCTTCTTTGCTTATGAAGCTTAGTTTGGATGCATATGAAATTCTGGGTTGAAAATTTTTTCTTGAAGAATGTTGAATGCTTGCCCCAGTGTCTCTGGTTTGTAGGGTTTCTGCAGAGAGATCCACTGTTAGTATGATGGACTTCCCTTCTTAGGAAACCTGTCCTTTTTCTCTGGTTGCCCTTACCTTTTTTTTTTTTTTTTTTTTTTTTTTTTTTTTCTTTTTTTATTGTTTTTTTTGTTTCTTAGTGTTGCTCTCCTCAAAGAGTACCTTAGTGGTATTCTCTGTGTTTCTGAATTTGAATGTTGGCTATCTTGGTAGGTTGGAGAAGGTCTCCTGGATATTATCCTGAAGTGTGTTTTACAACTTCGTTTTCTTCTCCCTATCATTTTCAGCTACATCAATCAACTGTCGATTTGGTCTTTTCACATACTCCCATATTTCTTGGAGGTTTTGTTCGTGTCTTTCCATTCTTTTTTCTCTAATCTTGTCTGCATGCCTTATTTCAATTAGTTGATCTTTTTTTTCCCCATTTATTTATTTTATTGCATTTTAGGTTTTGGGGTACATGTGAAGAACATGCAAAATTGTTGCATAGGAACACACATGGCAGTGTGATTTGCTGCCTTCCTCCCCATCACCTACATCTGGCATTTCTCCCCTTGCTATCTCTCCCCAGCTTCCCACCCCCCACTGTCCCTCCCCTATTTCCCCCCAACTGACTCCAGTGTGTAGTGCTCCTTAGTTGATCTTTAATCCCCTATATTATTTCTTCCGCTTAATCAATTTGGCTTTTGATACTTGTCTATGCTTCACGAAGTTCTCGTGTGGTGTTTTTCAGCTCCATCAAGTCATGTTCCTCTCTGAGCTGGTTATTCTAGTCAGCAATTCTACCAACCCTTTATCAACGTTCTTAGCTTCCTTGCATTGGGTTAGAACATGCTCCTTTAGCTTAGAGAAGTTTGTTACCCACCCCCTGAAGCCTGCTTCTGTCAATTTGCCAGTCTCATTCTCCATTGAGTTTTGTGCTCTTGCTGCAGAGAAGTTGGGATCATTTGGAGGAGAAAAGGTATTCTGGTTTTTAGAATTTTCAGGACTTTTGTGCTGGCTTTTTCTCATCTTGGTGAATTTATGCACCTTTGTTCTTTGAGGCTGATGATCTTTTGATGGAGTTTTTGTGTGGGTATGCTTTTTGTTGATGTTGGTGTTGCTGCTTTCTGTTTATTAGTTTTTCTTCTAACCATCAAGTCCCTATTCTGCAGGTCTGTTGCAGTTTGCTGCAGGTCCATTCCAGACCCTTTTTGCCTGGGCATTAGCTGTGGAGGCTGCGGAACAGCATAGATTGCTTCCTGTTCCTCTGGAAGCTTCATTTCTGAGGCGCAACACCTTGATGCCAGCCAGAGCTCTCTTATATGAGGTGTCTGTCAACTCCTGTTGGGGGGTTTCTCCCAGTCAGGAGGCATGAGGGTCGGGGACCCATTTTAGGTGGCCATCTGTGTCATAGCAGAGCTCAAGTGCTGTGATGGGAGAATCCTCCTTGTCAGAATCAGCTGTTGTCTTCAAAGCCAGCAGGCAGGAAAGTTTTAGTCCAATGAAGCTATGCCCACAGCCACCCCTTCCTCCAGGTACTCTGCTCCAGAGAGATGAGAGTTTGATCTGTAAGACTGACTGGGGCTCCTGCCTTTCTTTCAAAGATACCCTGCCCAGTGAGGAGGAATCTAGAGAGGCAGTCTGGCTTTAGCCACTTTTCCATGCTATGGTGATTTCTACCCAGTCCTAACCTCCCAGCCTCTTTAGCACTGTCAGGAGGAAATAGCCTTCTCAAGCCTTAGTAATGGTGGAAGCCCCTACCCCGACCAAGCTTGATAATCCCAGGTCAACATCTGACTGCTGTGCTGTCAGTGAGAATTTTCAAGCCAGTGCTTCTTAGTTTGCTGGGCTCCGTGGGAGTGGGACCCACTGATGGAGACTACTTGGCTCCCTGGTTTTAGCATCCTTTCCAGGTGAGTAAATGGTTCTGTCTTGCTGGAGTTTCAGACATCCACCACTGATGTGCCAAAAAAACTCCTGCAGTTAGCTCGATGTCTGCCCAAACAGCCATCCAGTTTTGTGCTTGAAACCCAGGGTCTTGGAGGCGTAGCCACACAAAGGAATCTCCTGATCTCAGGTGGAAATTCAGAAATCACCCACCTTCTGCATTTAGTCTGCTGGGGACTGCAGACAGGACCTTTTTCTTTTTGGCCATCTTACCCAACATGGATTGAAAAGAAGGAATCTTAAAATAACACCGTATTCCTTGGCTTGTGGCTTTTTCCTCCTTCTTCAAGGTCAGCGGCATCTGCAGATCTCTCTTGACTCTAATCTATATAATCCATTTTAATTTTACTTTTGTATATGGCAAGTGATGGGGTACTACTTTCTTTCTTCTCCATATTGATAACCAGTTTGCCCAGCGCCATTTATGGAAGAGACTGTCTTCCCAGTGTATGCTCCTGTCACCTTTGTCGAAAATGAGTTCACTTTAGCTGTGTGGATTTGTGCCTGGGTTCTCTATTCTGTGTCATTTGTCTATGTGTCTGTTTTTATGCCACTATCATGCTCTTTTGAGTACTAGAACTCAGTGCTATAATTTTAAGTTAGGTAATGTGATTCCTCCAGGTTTTGTTTGTTTGTTTGTTTTCTATGTGTCTGTTTTTATGCCACTATCATGCTCTTTTGAGTACTAGAACTCAGTGCTATAATTTTAAGTTAGGTAATGTGATTCCTCCAGGTTTTGTTTGTTTGTTTGTTTGTTTGTTTTGGATTTTTGGGGGGCTTAAAATTGCCTCGGCTCTTCTAGGTCTTTTGTGGTTTTGTAGTATTATTAGAATTTTTTAATACATATTTCTGTGAAGAAATCTTTGGGGATTTTGATAGGAATTGCGTTGAATCTGTAGATTGCTTTGTATAGTATGGACATTTAAACCATATTGATTATTCCAATCCATGAACATGAAATATTTTTTGGTGTTCTCTTCAATTTCTTCTATTAGTGTTTCATAGTTTTCAGTATAGAGATCTTTTGCTTCTTTGGTTAATTGCTGGTATTTAATTATATGTGTGGTTTTTGTAAATGAAATTAATTAAAAAATTTATGTTTAACATTGTTTATTGCTGGCATATGGTAACATAGTTAATTTTTGTATGTTAATTTTTTATTCTTCAAGTTTACTAAATTTGTTTATCAGTTCTCATCATTTTCTTGTGGTGTTTTTAGGTTTTTACAAATCTAAGATCACATCATCTGCAAACAAGGATAATTTGACTTCTTTTTTTTCCCCAAGTTTGAATGCCCTTTATGTATTTATCTTATCTGATTGCTCTAGCTGGAATTTCCAGTACTATACTGAATAACAGTCATGACAGTGGGCATCCTTGTCTTGTTCCAGATCCTAGAGAAAAGACTTTTAGTTTTTCTCCATTCAGTAAGATACTAGTTGTGGGTATGTCACATAGAGCTTTTATTATGTTGATGTATGGTTCTTCTATCACCAGTTTTTTGAGAGTTTTAATCATAAAGGGATGTTAAATTTTATCAAATGCTTTTTCCACATTAATTGAAATGATCATATGGTTTTCATTCTTTATTCTGTTGATATGATGTATTACATAGATTTGTGTATATTGAACACTCTTTGCACACCAGGAATAATTACCACCTGTTCATGATGAATAATCTTTCTAAGATATTGTTGAATTTAGTTTGCTGCTATTTTGTTGAGAATTTTTGTATCAATATTTATCAGAGATACTGGCCTGTGGTTTTCTTCTTTTGATATATCTTTGTCTGCTTTTGGTATTAGCATAATACTGGCCTCATAGAGTAAGTTTGGACATATTCCCTTTTTCTCTATTTTACAGAATAGTTTAAGTAGAATCAATTATAGTTATTCTTTCAATTTTTGGTATAATTCAGCAGTGAAACCATTGGGTTCCAGGCTTTGCAGGGAGACTTTATTAAGGCTTCAATCTCATTAATTGTTATTAGTTTGTTCAGGTTGTGATTTCTTTCTGATTCAATGGTGGTAGCTTGTGTATATAGAGAAATTTGTCCATTTCATTTACATTGTCCAATTTATTGGCATATAGTTGTTCATAGCAGCCATTAATGATCATTTGCATTTCTGCTTTAACAGTTGTAATGTTGCCTTTTTCGTTTCTGATTTTATTAACTTGTATTTTCTCTCTTTTTTTTCTTACTTAGTCTGACTTAATGTTGACCAATTTTGTTTATCTTTTTAAAAACAGAACTTTTTGTTTCATTAATCTCTTGTATTTTTTTTTAATATTTCAGTTTTATTTATTTATGCTCTGATTTCTGTTAATTTTTTTTTCTTCACCTAATTTTGGTGTTGGTTAGCTTCTGCTTTTCTGGTTCTTTAAAATACATTTTTAGATTGTTCATTTGAAGTTTTCCCTCTTTTTCAATGTAGGCACTAACAGGTATGGGCTTCCCTTTTAGTAATTATTTTGCTGTATTCTATTGTTTGTTGCTATGTTATATTTCCATATTGTTTGAAAAAAGTTTTCAATTTCAATCTTAAGTTTTTTATTGACCCACTGGTTATTCAGGAACATATTGTATAGTTTTAATGTATTAGTATATTTTCCAAATTTTCTCCTCATTAATATCTAATTTTATTTCACTATGGTCAGAGAAAGTGCTTCACCTCCAACTATTATTATATTGCAGCATATCTCTCTCTTTAGTTCTAACATTTACTTTATATATCTGGGTGTTCAGTGTTGAGAACATTATATATTTGAAAATATTATATCCTCTTGCAGTATTCACCCATTTATCATGGCAACCTTTTTTGTCTCTTCTTACAATTTTTGTCTTGAAATCTATTTTGTCTGACATTAATTATAGCAGTTCCTGCTCTATTTTGGTTTTCATTGAAATAGAGTATCTACTTTTATTCCCTTATTTTCAGTCTATGTGTGTCTTTATATGTGAAAGGTGTTTCTGGTTGGCTACAGATCAAATGTTCTTGTTTTCTCATTCACTCAGTCTATGTTTTTTGATTGAAGAGTTCAGTCCATTTACATTCAATATTATTATTGATATAAAAGGACTCAGTGCTGTCATTTTATTTCTTGTTGTCTGGTAGTTTTATGGTCTTCTCTTCCTTCTTTCTTTCCTTTTAACTTCCTTTAGTGAAGGTAATTTTCTTTTGTGATGTAATTTAGTTTGTTGATTTTAATTTTTTGTGTATCCATTGTGTGGTTTTTCTTTGAGATTACCATGGGGCTTTAAAATACTATCTTATAACTCATTATTTTAGACTAATAACAACTTAACACTATTTACATAAGCAAACAAACAAACAAAAACTCAAAGACTTAATATCATCCCCCTGCTTCTTAACTCTTTGTTGTTACTGTGTACATTTTATTGCACTGAATATGTCTTGAAAAGTTGTTGTAGTTCATATTTTGATTGGTTCATCATATTTTCTTTCTAGTTAGGATAAGAGTTGTTTAAACATCAGAGTTACAGTGTTATAATATTCTGTATTTGTCTGTGTACTTACTATTACCAGTAAGTTTCTTACCTTCAGGTAATTATTTATTGCTCATTCATGTCATTTTTTTTTTTATTGAAGTACTCTTTTTAGTATTTCTTGTAGATCCAGTATTGGTAAAATCCCTCAGCTTTTGTTTGTCTGGACAATCCTTTATTTCTCTTTCATGTTTGAAAAATATTTTTACCAGATATACTACTTTAGGATAAATGGTTTATTTACTTCAATGCTTTTAATATATTACACCACTCTCAGTTGGCCTGTATGGTCTCCACTGAGAAGTGTATTGTCAGATGCATTGGAGCTCGATTGTATGTCATTATTATTTTTTCTTTTCTTTTGCTGCTTTAACAATCTTTTCTTTATCCTTGACTTTTGAGTTTATTAAGTTCCTTGAGATAGTCTTCTTTAGGTTAAATCTCCTTGGTATTCTATAACCCTCTCGTATTTGAACATTGACATATTTTTCTACTTTGGGGATGTTTTCTGTTATCACTTTGAATAAACTCTCTACCTATATTTCTTCCTAGGCCTCCTCTTTGAGGCCATCAACTGTTAGATTTGCCCCTTTCGGGCTATTTTCTAGATCCTGTAAGCATGCTTTATTGTTTTATTTTCTTTTGACTTTTTTGACTGTTTATTTTCAAATAGCCTGTTTTCAAGCTTACTAATTCTTTTTTCTGTTTGGTCAGTTCTGCAATTAAAATACTCTGATGCATTATTTTGTATGCCAAGCGCATTTTTCAGCTTTGGAATTTCTGCTTGTTTCTTTTTAATTATTTCAATCTCTTTGTTTGATTTATCAGATAGAATACGGAATTCCTTATCTGTGTTATCTTAAATTTCTTTGAGTTTCCTCAACACAGCTATTTCAAATTCTCTGTCTGAAAGTTTACATATCTCTGTTTCTCCAGAATTGGTCCCTTTTGCTTTATTTGTTTCATTTGGTTAGGTCATAGTTTCCTGAATGATGTTGATGCTAGTAGATATTCTTTGGTTTCTGGGCATTGAAGAGTTAGGTATTTCTTGTAGTCTTCACTGTTTAGACTTTTTATGTACTTGTTCTTCTTTAGAAGGCTTTTCAGATATTTGAAAGGACTTTGGTATTATGATCTATGCTGTATTGACTTTAGAAGGCAACCCTAGCCTAGTAACAGTGTAGTTCTTACAGATTCATAGAGTTACTGCCTTGATGATCTTACACAAGATCTAATAAAATCCTCTGGATTACCAGGCAGAGACTCCTGTTTTCTTCCCGTCTTCCCTTATTTTCTCCCAAATGGAGTCTCTCTCTCTCTCTCTCTCTCTCTCTCTCTCTCTCTCTCTCCCTCCCTCTCTCTCTCCTGAGCCACCTAAAGGTGAGGATAGAGTGACACAAGCACCCCTGTGGCCACCACCACTGTGACTGCACTGGGTTAAATCTGAAGCCAATACAGCACTGAATTTCACTCAAGCCCCACTATAGCAACTGCCTGGCTACTGCTTATATTAGCTCTAGACCCTGGACCTCTCCAATCAGCCAGTAGCAAAGCCAGCTAGGCTTGTAAATTTTTCTTCCAAGGCAGCCAGGTCCCCAGACTCTGGGCATGTCCAAAAGTGCCTTATGAGACACAGACACTAGAGTCAAGAGCATTAGGAGAAGTAGGAACAATTTTACGCTATTGGTGGGAGTGTAAATTAGTTCAACCATTGTGGAAGACAGTGTGGCGCTCCCTCAAGGACCTAGAAATAGAAATTCCATTTGATCCCATAATCCCATTACTGGCTATATGCCCAAAGGATTATAAATTGTTCTATTATAAAGACACACACACATGTATGTTCACTGTGGCACTGTTTACAATAGCAAAGACCTGGAACCAACCCAAATACCCATTGATAATAGACTGGATAAGGAAAATGTGGCACATATACACCATGAAATATATGCAGCCATAAAAAATGATGAGCTCGTGTCCTTTGTAGAGACATGGATGAATCTGGACACCATCATTCTCAGGAAACTGACTCAAGAACAGAAAATCAAACACTGAATGTTCTCACTCATAGGTGGGTGTTGAACAATGAGAACACATGGACACAGGGAGGAGAGATTCACACATTGGAGTCTGTTGAGGGGGCGGGGAAATACAGCAGGGGGCAGGGAAGGTTGGGGAGGGATAACATAGGGAGAAATGCCAGATATAGGCAATGGGGGGGATGGAGGCAGCACATCACATTGCCATGTATGTACCTATGCAACAATTCTGCATGATCTGCACATGTACCCCAGAACGTAAAGTACAAAAGAAAGAAAGAAGAAAGAAAGAAAGAAAGAAAGAAAGAAAGAAAGAAAGAAGAAAGAAAGAAAGAAAGAAAGAGAAAGAAAGAAAGAGAGAGAAAGAAAAAGAAAGAAAGAAAGAAAGAAAGAAAGAAAGAAAGAAAGAAAGAAAGAAAGAAAGAGAAAGAAAGAAAGAGAGAGAAAGAGAGAAAGAAAGAAAGAAAGAAAGAAAGAAAGAAAGAAAGAAAGAAAGAAAGAAAGAGAAAGAAAGAAAGAAAGAAAGAAAGAAAGAAAGAAAGAAAGAAAGAAAGAAAGAAAGAAAGAAAGAAAGAAAGAAAGAAAGAAAGAAAAAAAGTCTACTTGGTTTTCTATTGTATTGCAGCAGAGTTGGCACTCAAACCACAAGTTGCCATGCTCATTTTTCCTCCCCCTTCCAAAGTTGGAGGAGCCTTACTCCAGAGTTACCACCACCTCAGGCCACAGGGAGTACTGTTAGACTACCACCAATGTTCCCAAGGTCTCTTAGGTCAGCTTTTTCTGAAAGCTGCCTAGCCTGAGACTCACATTTCAGGGTAGTAGGCTCCTATTTGGCACAGGGTAGGTCCATAAATATCCTAGAGTAAAGTCCTGGAAACAGGGACCTAAAGTTTCCTCTTAGTGCCTGACAACCCCTGTGGCTGTGCTGGTACATAAGGTGCAAGACAAAGTCTCATTTATTTTTTCTCCGTTTTTGTTTGTTTGTTTGAGTTTTTTTGTTTTTTGGTTTTTTATTTGTTTGTGTTGTTGTTGTTGTTGTTTTGCAAAAAGTGTTTTGTCCCATATCCACCACAGCTGGTAATGTGCTGAGTGTCACCTGAAACTAGCAAATCTCAGAGACTCACCCAAGGCCCTCAATGTAGTACTTGGATGTATTAGTTTGTTCTCATGCTGCTAATAAAGATATACCTGGGACTGGGTAATTTATAAAGAAAAGGAGTTTAACTGACTCATAGTTACATAGCTGGGACACCAGCTGAGGCAACCAAATGAGTTCTGGCATTATTTTTTTCCTAAACGCAGGCTTTACAATTCAGGCTCCAAAACAGGCCTCCTTCCCTCTGAGTAGAGGAGAGAAAAAAGTGAGAAGGACTTCTTGAGTCTAAGATAACAGCTCAGCCACAGCAGGATAGGACACCAATCCGAGTTCTGAGGCCCCTGTTTCAGGCTTAGCTCCAAGATGGCAATTCTAGACACATGTAGTGACAGAAGGAAACCTGCTCTTTTTAAGGCAAAGACCCAGTTTAGGCAGCATGTATCACCTGCTAACTGAAGAGCCCTTAGGCCCTAAATAACCAGCAGTGATACGCTGCTGGGAAGGATGGCTGTGAAGGCCTCAAGAAACTTAAAATCATGGAAGGAGGTAAAGCAAACAAATCCTTTTTCACATGGTGGCATCCAGAAGAAGTGCAGAGTAAAGCAGAGGGGAAGCCCCTTATAAAGTCATCAGATCTTGGGAGAATGCAGTTACTATCATGGGAACAGCATGGATCTTAACTGTCTCCATGATTGAATTACCTCCCCCTGGGTACCTCCCATAAAATGTGGGATTATGGAAACTACAGCTTAAGATAAACTTTAGGTGGGGACACAGCAAAACTGTATCAATCGGTGTCACCGCTGGTTATTTAGGGCCCAATATGGAGGGCAACATATTGAGTCAATGAAGACGACTCTTGTGCTTTAAGATTTAATATTATTTGTCATGCTAAAGTGTGGACTCATTTGGCACCTTTAACTCCTATCTTTTTTTCCAGTTCTCATTTTTGGAATGGAATGTCTGTCCTGTGCCCTCTCTACCATTGTATTTTGAAAGCACATATTTTGTTTGATTCCCAGGCTAACATCTGGAGGAACATTTGCCACAATAAAAATCATGCCTTGAATCTCACACATATATGTTTTAGATAATATTTAGATGAAATGAAACTTTAAACTTTTGAATTGGTGCTGAAATGAGTTAAGACTTTTGGAGTTATTAGAATGGAATTAATGCATTTTGCTTGTGATAAGAAAATAAGTTTGGAGGACTAGAAGTGGAATTCTGTGGTTTAAATGATTTGAGCTCTCATGATTGGAATTAGATTCCATATAAAAGAGACTCGAGAGAGCTAGCTCACCTCACACACTATGGGAGGACACAGCGAAAAGACAACCATTCATGAACCAGTAAATGGGCTCTCGTCAGGCATTACATCTTCTAGTGCACTTATCTGGGACTTCTCAGCCAGCAGAACTGTAATAAATAGATTTTTGTGGTGTAAAATCATCTAGTTTGTAGTATTTTATTTTAGTAGCCCAAACAAACTGTGATAGATCTCATAGGCATTTGCTCAATTTCTTCCAGAAAGAATCTTACTTTTTGTTTTCTTCATGAGTCTTACTCTAAAGACTGAATTCTTTCTTGGGGAATACTACACCTAACTTACTAGGGTATTAAATATTATGACTTGATATTGTGAGAAAGGTAAATCTTCCTGGATGATAAAGAGAAATTTCTATTGCTTCTCCAGCATCCCTGTTTGGGAGGAGCAGACGCACAGAATCACAATTTCCCAAAGACAGAGGTCCTTAGAGATCATCTCATCAGTGCCCGTGTTGTATAAGAGATATGAAGCCAAAGAAAAATGCCTTGTTCAAGTCTATTTTGGGAATCAGTGGCAATGTAAGGACTAGAATCAGATCTCATTTCCTTTAGATTAGCACTCTTGTAAGTTTAAAATATTGTAAGTGAGAGCCTTGTGAGAGCCAAATAAATGTTATTTTGTCAAAAAAATTACAGCAGCTTAGGGTAAATCTTAGAAGATTTTTTTTTTAATTAACAGCTGCTCAACACCTTAACCTATCCTGTTTCTGAAGTTCAGAGGAAGTAACAGACTTCCTTTCCTGCGCTTGGATTAATGGCCAGGCTTGTATTGGCTAATAATGAAGAACATATTAGTTGAGGGCCTAAAGAGTTGGCATATGGAACTCAGAAAGCTGAAGAAAGTATGTTAAAGAAGATAGTAGTAACAGTGGCTAATATTTATTGAGATCTACCATGTGCTTGGTGGTCTTCTGAGCACTTTAGGTAAGTCATATTATTTTGTCCTCGTATCAATCCTATGAAACAGATACAATTATTACTATTATCCTCATTTTACAGATGAAAAAAATAAAGGCATAAAAGAGGGTGAGTAACTTACCCAAGGTAATATGTAAAAGCTGGTGAATTCTAGCAGTTTGGCTCCAAAGCCCATGCTTTTGTCCCCTATGCTGCAGAATAAAGGCACACAAGGAGTTAGCGGAAGCACAGAAAGACTGCCTGTGGCAGTTGAGTACTAAAAGAGACCTATTGCTTGCAAGATCTAGGTTTAAGTTGGGGTAGTGGACACAGTGCCATTGGGCCTGAAGGCAGCCAACAGCAGAGTTTGGCTTACTGATATAGCTACTACTGCCTAGATAGGCAGAGTCAAGTAAAACAGAATTTATTAATTTGACCCTTCATATATTCAACAAGAATTCACTGAATCTTTAACTTTATGCCAACATTATGTTGTGTTATGTGAAACACAGACACAAGCCAGACATAACTTCTTGCCCTTGGCACTCGTAATCTATAAGAAAATATAAAACCTGGACATGACAATGATATTATTGACAAGTAAGTGATAATACAGACATGAGGTGGTCAGAAAAGTCTTTTGAGCGGTGATGGTATTAGAATTGGGTTTTAATGGGTGAGTAGAGTTTTGACAAATGTAAACATAGGAAAGAAAACTTTAGTCAGAGAAAATGTTTGTTAAAGCTATAATAAAATCAAGGAAGAAAATGGAGTATGCATTTGAAACATAAAGCAGTTTAACTTGGCTGAAGCATGGACTAAAAATACAAAAAAGAATAGCTAATATCAGTTCATTTAATTTTCATAATAACCCTATGAGATAGATACTGTCATTGCTTCAATTTTACAGATAAAAAATTAAAGCTCAGAGTGGCTAAGTAATTTACCAGTGGTCTCATTGGTAAAGAGTGGTGCAGCCAGAATCTGAACTAAGAAGAATGGTTCAAGAGTGCATGTCCTTAATAGATGGTAAGAATTTGGGCCTTACTGTAAGAGGAGCCACTGAGAGTGTTAAATACTGAATTTGATTAGAATCAATTAGCATTTTTGTAGTTCTACTTGGTAACAAGATGAAGGTTGCATTGGAGGGAGACTGGAATCAGGTTGATCAATGGGAGACTGTGGTAATGTTGGTGGCTTTGATCAGGACATGGAAGAGAATGGAGATAAATAGGTGGGTTTGTGAGACAGCTGTGGATTTCATTGAGATTGAACAAAAACTCAGGTTTGAATAATAGATTGAAGGTTAAGACCATAAGGCTAGGATAGTTGAAGCTCTGTTCTTGCAATCACCTTTTTTATTTGTACAGTCTGTGCTCTCTACTATCCTCAGACCTTCAAGAAACAGATCAGAAGTCTCAGGACAGAAAAAGAATGCACCCAAGTTGTGCTGATTTTTCTCCATTGGTTCTCCTGTATCTGATCTGTCCTCCTCTACTTTGCTCTGCACCCTGGGAATTTTACTGCCATGTATTGTATTATCTGGGCTTTTTTCCATTCTCATTTCAGTTTGTCGCTAATTTATATGTCATATGTTAGCAAAAGCCCCAATACATTAATATCTGTTGAAATCATTAAGCATTTACTATAGTCTAATTATGTACTAGATGCTTTACATACATTGCCACATTAATCATCACAAAAATTCCTGTGGAGTAAATATTTTAACTATTTTATGATGTGCAAACTGAGATTCAGTCAGATAAGGTGATATTTCCAAGTTACCCCAGGTAGAAACCTAAACTAGGATTTAAACATATTCAAATTACTCTTAAAGCCCACATACTTTATATTACCACAAGCCACAGTTATGTAAGTATGCACTGTAGCACAGATGTGGGTTAGGAATTCCGAACTCCAGTACTAGTTTCTTGCGTGACATTGGAAATCTAATTTGAACACTCTGACCATCCTTCTCCTCATCTAAAAAGTGAAAATGGTAATATCTATTTAAATGAGTTGTTGGAACCTAAGTATTAAGGATGACAAAACATACATACACCTTAAACAAAGCACATGGTACAAAACACATACGCAGAATTTAGTCAACTAGAAAGTGGTAAAGACTGATTCTAAGTCCTTGGCCTTCAGCAGCTTTAAATCGGTTTGGAGTCTAGTAATTTTTTTTTCTCTTATACTATTGGTACTTGGTGTTTGAACAATACCTTACCTGGAACCCTGAAGTGTAAAAGAAAAACAGTTCTGTTCAATGTGAGGTAAAGAATTCAGATCCTAATCTATCCAGCTGCCACTAGCGGACCCTAAATTCAGAGCTTGGTGGTTTGCAGCCCAATAGTAGGCTTAAAATAAATGTCTGGCTCAAGATTAGCACTTTAATACAATAGAATAAAATAGAAAATGAAAAATCAGAATACAACAGATAGGAAATGGCTAAGTAAAAAAATTTTTGTTTCAGTTCTATGTGTGTGTGTAAAATGTGAAGGTAACATGTAAAATGTACTTCATATTTACAGAGTCTACAAGTTTGAAAATTACTTCCCTTGGGGACTCTGTTGAACTCTGTTTGTAAATAATAATTTTTTTAATTTTTAATTTTTGTGGAGTCATAGGTGTATTTATTTATGGGGTACAAGTGACATTTTGATACAGGCATATAGTGCATACTAATCACATTGTGAAAAATGGGTTATCTATCCTCCCAAGTTTTTATCCTTTGTGTTCCAATCTAATAACACATTTTTTGTTATATTAAAATGTACAGTTAGACCGGGAGAGGTGGCTCATGGTAATCTCAGTACTTTGGTAGTTGGAGGCGTGTGGATCATTTGAGGTCAAGAGTTTGAGACCAGCCTGGCCAACATGGTGAAACCCAGTCTCTACTAAAAAATACAAAAATTAGCCAAGTGTGGTGGTATGCACCTGTAATATCAGTTACTCAGGAGGCTGAGGCAGGAGAATTGCTTGAACCCAGGAAGCAGAGGTTGCAGTGAGCCAAGATAGCACCACTGCACTCCAGCCTGGGTGGTGAAGTGAGACTCCACTACAAAAAAAAAAAGGAAAATGAAGCCCAAACTAAACCTAAAGCAAGCAGAAAAAAAAAGGCAGAAAATCACTCCATATCAAAAAAAAAAAAAAAAAATACAATTAAATTATTAACTATAGCCACCCTGTCATGCTATCAAATGCTAGGCTTTATTCATTGTTTCCAATGAGTATTTTGTGTCCCTCAAACATTCCCTCCTCCCCCGGGGATCCCTCACTACCTTTCCCACTCTCTGGTAACTGTTCCTCTACTCTCTATCTCCAAGGGTTACATTGTTTTATTTTTAGATCCCACAGATAAGTGAGAGCATGTGATGTTTGTCTTTCTGTGCCCAGCTTATTTCACTTAACATAAGAAATTTCAGTTCCATCCATGTTGTTGCCAATGACAGGATCTCATTCCTTTTTATGGATGAATAGTACTCCATTGTGTTTGTGTACCACATTTGCTTTATCCATTCATCTGCTAATGAGCACTTATGTTGCTTTCAAATCTTGGCTATTGTGAACAGTACTGCAACAAACATGGGAGTGCAGATATCTCTTTGATATACTGATGTTCTTTATTATGGATATATACCCATTGTAGGTTTTATTTGCATTTCTCTTATAATCAGAGATGCTGAGCCCCTTTTCATTTGCCTGTTTGCTATTTGTATGTCTTCTTTTGAGACTCCTAAAAAACCACACTAGCTCACCAGCAATGGAACCAAAACAAGAAGAAATCTCTGCATTGCCAGAAAAAAAAAAAATTCAGAAGGTTGATTATTAAGTTGATCAAGGAGGCACTAGGAAAAGGTAAATACCAACTTAAAGATTTTTTTTTAATAACAGGATATGGATAATAAAAATCTCCAGAGAAATATATAGCATAAATAAAACACAATTACAACTTCTGGAAATGAAGGGCATACTTAGAGAAATGCAAAATACACTGGAAATCTCAGCAATAGAATTCAACATGTAGAAGAAAGCACTTCAGATCTCAAAGACAAGATATTCAAATTAACTCAATCCAGTGAAGACAAAGACAATAAATTTTAATGAACATACCTTTTAAAAAGTTTGAGATTATGTTAAATGACCAAACCTAAGAATAATTGGTGTTCCTGAAGTAAAAGAGAAATTTAAATGTCTGGAAAATGTATTTGAGAAAATAATTGAGGAAAATTTCCCCAGCCTTGGTAGAGATCTAGATATTCAAATACAAGGAGCTCAAAAATTTATTGAGCCTCAGAAATTTATTGCAAAAAGATTATCACTTAGGCACACAGTCATCAGGTTATCTAAAGTCAAGACAAAGGGAAGGATCTTAGGCGCTGTGAGACAAAAGCATCAGATAACCTATAAAGATTAACAGCAGATTAAACCTATTAGATTAACAGCAGATATCTCAGCAGAAATCCTACAAGCCAGAAGGATTGTAGTCTTATCTTTAGCCTGCTTAAACAAAATAATTATCAACCAAGAATTTTGTATCCAGTAAAACTAAGCTTCATAAATGAAGGAAAGATAGTCTCTTCAGACAAACAAATGCTAAGAGAATTTGCCACTACCAATCTAGCATGATAAGAACTGCTTAAAAAGCTCTAAATCTTGAAATAAATCTTCAAAATACACCAAAATAGAACCTTTAAGGCATAAATCTCATGGGACTTATAAATCAATAACACAATAAAAAGAAAGAAAAAGGAATTCAGACAAGAAACAGCATGATGAAAAGAACAGAAACTCACACCTCAAAGTAACATCAAATATAAATAGAATAAATGCTCCATGTTTAAGATAATGAATAGAACAAGGACAAGAATTCACAAACCAAGTATATGCTGGCTTCAAGAGATTCACCTAACACACAAGGACTTACATAAAATTAAGGTAAAGGGGTGGAAAAACAATATTCCATCCAAATGGACACCAAAAGAGAGCAAGAGTAGCTATTCTTATATCAGACAAAGCAAACTTTAAAGTAACAGCAGTGAAAAAAGATAGATGGACATTATATAATAATGAAAGGATTTGTCCAACAGAAAAATGTCCCAATTCTAAATATATATACACCTAACACTGGAGGTCCTAAATTTATAAAACAATTATAACTAGTCCTAAGACATGAGATAGACAGCAACACAATAATAATGGGGGACTTCAATATTTCACCAACAGCATTAGACAGGTCATCAGGTCAGAAAATCAACCAAGTAATAATGGACTGAAACTATACCCTAAAACAAATGGAGTTAATAGCTATTTACAGAGCATTTTACCCCAAAACTGCAAAATATACATTTTATTCATCAGCACATGGAACAATCTCCAGAACAAAACATATTAGAGGCCACAACACAAGTCTCAAATAAATTTTAGAAAGTCAAAATTGTATAAAATAGTCTCTCAGACCACAGTGAAGTAAAACTGGAAATCAACCCCAGAATGAACATTTACAATCATGAAAACACATGGAAATGAACTAACCTGCCTGAAATCAAGATGAAAATTTAAAAATTATTTGAATTAAAAAATAATACTGACAAAACTGATCAAAACCTCTGAGATGCAGCAAAGGCAGTGCTAAGAGAAAAGTTCATAGCACTAAATGCCTACATCAAAAAATCTGAAAGAGAATCAATAGACAATATAAGGCTGCCCTTCAATGAACCAGATAATCAAGAACAAACCAAACCCAAACACAGCAGGAGAAAAAACATAACCAAGATAAGACCAGAACTAAATAAAACTGAGAAAAACAAAATAAAAATACATTTTCTTCTAGGGTTTTTATGGTGTTAGGTCTTATGTTTAAGTCTTTAATCCATCTGGAGTTAATTTTAGTGTA
>NW_016107919.1:863427-874825 GCF_001604975.1 Cebus imitator | reverse complement strand
GTACCTATGCAACAATCTAGCATGTACTTCACATGTACCCCCAAACCTAAAATGCAATAAAAAATAAAATAAAATAATTAAACTAAAAAAAAATCCAAATAAGCTCAATTAGAAATGCAACAGGAGATATTACAAGAGATACCACAGAAATACAAAAGATCATTCATGGCTACTACGAATACCTTTACATGCATAAACTAGAAAACCTAGAGGAGATAAATAAATTCTTGGAAATACACAACCCTCCTAGTTTAAACCAGAAAGAAAAACTCTGAAAAGACCAATATCAAGCAGCGAGATTGAAATGGCAATTTAAAAAAAAATGCGAACAACAACAACAAAAACAGAACCAGATGGATTCACAGCTGAATTCTATCAGACATTCAGAGATGAATTGGTACCAATTCTTTTGACTCTATTCCACAAGATAGAGAAAGAGAGAATCCTCTCTAAATTATTCTATGAAGCGAATATCACCCTAATATCAAAACCAGGAAAGGACATAACAAAAAAAGAAAACTACAGATGAATATCCTTGCTGAACATAGATGCAAAAAAAAAAAAAAACTAGCTAACCAAATCCAACAGCATATCAAAAAGATAATCTACCATGATCAAGTTGGTTTCATACCAGAGATGCAGAGATAGCTTAACATATGCAAGTCAACAAATGTAATAAACCACATAGAATTAAAAACAAAAGTCATTTGACTATCTCAATAGATGCAGAAAAAGCATTTGACAAAATCCAGCATTCCTTTATGATTAAAACCTTCAGCAAAATTGGCATCAACAGGACATATCTTAATGTAATAAAAGCCATGTATGACAAACCCACATTCAACATTCTACTAACTGGGGAAAAGTTGAAAATATTTCCCCTGAGAACTGGAACGAGACAAGGATGTCCACGTTCACCACTTCTATTCAACAAAATATTGGAAGTCCTAACAAGAGTAATTAGACAAGAGAAATAAATAAAGGGCATCCAAATCAGTAAAGAGGAATTCAAACTGTTGCTGTTTTCTGATGACATTATCGTTTCCCTAGAAAACCCTAAAGACTCCTCCAGAAAGTTCCGAGAACTGATAAATAAATTCAGCAAAGTTTTAGAATACAAAATTAGTGTTCGCAAATCAATAGTTCCATTATACAGAATGAGTGACTTAGCTGAGAATCAAATAAATTACTCAATCCCTTTTACAATAGCTGCCAAAAAAAATTTAAAATGCTTAGAAATACACTTAACCAAGGAGATAAAAAAATCTATACAACGAAAACTACACAACACTGCTAAAAGAAGCCACAGATGACACAAATAACTGAAAACACATCCCATGTTCATGGATGGGTAAAATCAATATTGTGAAAATGACTATACTGCGAAAAGCAATCAACCAACCTAATACAATTTCTATCAAAATACAACCATCATTTTTTAGAGATATAGGAAAAAAATTCTAAAATTTAAATGGAACCATAAAAGATCCTGCATAGCCAAAGCAAGATGAAGCAGAAAGAACAAATGTGGAGTCATCACATTACCTGATTTCAAACTATACCATAAGGTCATAGCCACCAAAACAGCATGGTACTGGTATAAAAACAGGTACATAGACTAATGGAACAGAATGGAGTACCCAGACATAAATCAAACACTGTCAACTGGTCTTTGACAAAGCAACAACAATAAAGTCAGGAAAGGACACCCTATTCAACAAATAGTGCTGGGATAATTGACAAGTCACATGTAGAAGAAAAAAAGTGGATCCTCATCTCTCACCTTATACAAAAATCAACTCAAAATGGATCAAAGACTTAATTCTAAAACCTAAAACCATAAAAATTCGACAAGATAACATTAGAAAATCCCTTCTAGATACTGGTATAGGCAAAGACTTTATGACCAAGAACACAAAAGCAAATGCAGCAGAAACAAAGATGAATAGATGGGACTTAATTAAATGAAAAAGCTTTTGCACAGCAAAAGACATAATCAGTAGAATAAACAGACAAATCACAGAGTGGGAGATAATCTTCACAATCTAGATATCCATCAGAAGACTAATATCCAGACTCTACATAGAACTCAAACAAGTTAGCAAGAAAAAACAAACAAACAATTCCATAAAAATATGGATTAAGAATATAAATAGACAATTCTCAAAAGAAAATTTACAAATGGCCAAGAAACATATGAAACAATGCTCAGCAACACTAATAATCAGGGAAATGCAAATAAAAACCACAACACTATAACACCTTGCTCCCACAAGAATGGCCATAATAAAAAAAATTTAAAAATAATAGATGTTGTAGATGTGGTGAAACAGGAACACTGTTGGGAATGTAAACTAGTACAACCACTATGGAAATGAATGTGAAGACTCCTTAAAGAACTAAAAGTAACTTCATTCCTGGGTACTTACCCAGAGTAAAAAAAAGTTATCATATAAAAAAGATACTTGCACATGCATGCTTACAGCAGCACAACTAACAACTGCAAAAATTTAGAACAAGCCCAAACATCCATCAATCAATGAGTGATAAAGAAAATTATATCTGTATATGTATGTGCCATATATACATATATATATATATAAAATACTACTCAGCCATAAAAACGAATAAAATAATGGTATTTGCAGCAACCTAGATGGATTTGGAGACTATTATTCTAAGTGAAGTAACTCAGGAATGAAAAACTAAACGTCATATGTTCTTACTCGTAAGTGGAAACTAAGCTATGAGGACATAAAGGCTTTAAGAATGATACAATGGGAGAGGGAGACGAACTTTGAGAGAACGAGGAGGAAGGAGAGAAAATGGGGTCCACAGATTACAGTACCTATAGCCAAGCTGCAGCGCAGCAGGGCTACAATGCTTACACCACCCAGCCCACTCAAGGATATGCACAGACCACCCAGGCATATGGACAACAAAGCTATGGAACCTATGGACAGCCCACTGATGTTAGCCATACCCAGGCTCAGACCACTGCAACTTACGGGCAGACCGCCTATGCAACTTCTTATGGACAGCCTCCCACTGGTTATACTACTCCAACTGCCCCTGGCATACAACCAGCCTGTCCAGGGGTATGGCACTGGTGCTTATGATACCACCACTGCTACAGTCACTACCACCCAGGCCTCCTATGCAGCTCAGTCTGCGTATGGCACTCAGCCTGCTTATCCAGCCTATGGGCAGCAGCCAGCAGCCACTGCACCTACAAGACCGCAGGATGGTAACAAGCCCACTGAGACTAGTCAACCTCAATCTAGCACAAGAGGTTACAACCAGCCCAGGCTAGGATATGGACAGAGTAACTACAGTTATCCCCAGGTACCTGGGAGCTACCCTATGCAGCCAGTCACTGCACCTCCACCCTACCCTCCTACCAGCTATTCCTCTACACGGCCGACTAGTTATGATCAAAGCAGTTACTCTCAGCAGAACACCTATGGGCAACCAAGCAGCTATGGACAGCAGAGTAGCTATGGTCAACAAAGCAGCTATTGGCAGCAGCCTCCCACTAGTTACCCACCCCAAACTGGATCCTACAGCCAGGCTTCAAGTCAATATAGCCAAGAGAGCAGCAGCTACAGGTAGCAGAGTTCATTCCTACAGGACCACCCCAGTAGCATGGGTGTTTATGGGCAGGAGTCTGGAGGATTTTCCGGACCAGGAGAGAACCGGAGCATGAGTGGCCCTGATAACCGGGGCAGGGGAAGAGGGGGATTTGATCGTGGAGGCATGAGCAGAGGTGGGTGGGGAGGAGGACGCGGTGGAATGGGCAGCGCTGGAGAGCGAGGTGGCTTCAATAAGCCTGGTGGACCCATGGACGAAGGACCAGATCTTGATCTAGGCCCACCTGTAGATCCAGATGAAGATTCTCACAACAGTGCAATTTATGTGCAAGGATTAAATGATAATGTGACTCTAGATGATCTGGCAGACTTCTTTAAGCAGTGTGGATTTGTTAAGATGAACAAGAGAACTGGGCAACCCATGATCCACATCTACCTGGACAAGGAAACAAGAAAGCCTAAAGGCGATGCCACAGTATCCTATGAAGACCTACCTACTGCCAAGGCTGCTGTGGGGTGGTTTGACGGTAAAGGCTTTCAAGAGAGCAAACTTAAAGTCTCTCTTGCTCAGAAGAAGCCTCCAATGGACAGTATGAGGGGTGGTATGCCACCCTGTGAGAGCAGAGGGCTGCCACCACCATTCCGTGGAGGTCCAGGAGGCCCAGGAGGTCCTGGGGGACCCATGGGTCGCATGGGAGGCCGTGGAGGAGATAGAGGAGGCTGCCTTCCCAGAGGATCCCGGAGTTCCCGAGGGAACCCCTCCAGAGGAGGAAACGTCCAGCACCAAGCTGGAGACTGGCAGTGTCCCAATCCGGGTTGTGGAAATCAGAAATTCGCCTGGAGAACAGAGGGCAACCAGTGTAAGGCCCCAAAGCCCGAAGGCTTCCTCCCACCACCCTTCTCGCCCCTGGGTGGTGATCGTGGCAGAGGTGGCCCTGGTGGCATGTGGGGAGGAAGAGGTGGCCTCACGGATTGTGGTGATCCTGGTGGAATGTTCAGAGGTGGCCGTGGTGGAGACAGAGGTGGCTTCCGTGGTGGCCGGGGCATGGACCAAGGTGGATCTGGTGGAGGAAGAGGAGGTGGCCCTGGGGGGCCTCCTGGACCTTTGATGGAACAGATGGGAGGAAGAAGAGGAGGACGTGGAGGACCTGGAAAAATGGATAAAGGTGAGCACCGTCAGGAGCGCAGAGATTGGCCCTATTAGATGCAGAGACCCCACAGAGCTGCATTGACTACCAGATTTATTTTTTAAACCAGAAAATGTTTTAAATTTATAATTCCATATTTATAATGTTGGTCACAACATTATGATTATTCCTTGTCTGTATTTTAGTATTTTTCACCATTTGTGAAGAAACATTAAAACAAGATAAATGGTAAAAAAAAAAAAAAAAAAAAAAAAAAAAAAGGAAAAAAAAAAAAAAAAAAAAAAAATACAATGGACTTTAAGGACTCCAGATAAAGGGTAGGAGGGTGATGAGGTGTAAAAGACTGCACATTGGGTACAGTGTACACTGCTTGGGTGATGGGTCCATCAAAATTTCAGAAATCATCATTAAACAGCTTTTTCATGTTGCCAAATATCACCTGTATCTCAAAAACCTATCGAAATACAAAAATGATTTTAAAAATTTAAAAGACATAAAACAAAAACATAGAAACAAACAGAAAACCATCTTGAATAATCTATTAGGTAGACTTCCTAAGTTATCCTGTAACTTGTAACGAATTTTTAATAAATTTAACAATTGATGTAGATGGTAAAATTAAAAATGCATTAATAATGTTCATGTAGAATTAAATAACTAACTAAATAATAAAAAACTTAAGATCATATTATCTGTAAGCTAGGATTATATGATGTCTTCTTTTCCAATTATGATGTCCTTTATTTCTTTCTCTTTGGACTCTATATTTGGAGGTAGAATCGACAGGAACTTCTAATGGGCTGGATGTGGAAGATGAGGAAGAGAGCGTTCAAGGACCACATTTTTTGTTTGTTTGTTTGAGAAAATTGGTGAATATTGTTTTTACTGTGATGCATAATACTGCAAGGAAGAGGTTTCAGGGTAAGACTTAAGAGTTTTAAATTGGTCAAATTTGTGTTTGACATATCTGTGTAAAAACTATATTAGGACAATGTGTGGGAATTTAGATATACAAATCTGAAACTCAGGGTAAAGGTCAATCTTGAAGATATATACTTTTAAGCTTTGAATATGAATGAAATTAAAAACAATGGAGCTACAGAGCATTAGCTCAAGAGAGATGGTGAAGGGATATGTGAACTCAAATGAGTGCCCTAAAGAAGGCCAGAGTTTAAGCCAGGAAAATATCCCACTACCTATGTGAAGGTAGGAAAAAAGCAAAGAGAATGTAACATCACAGAAATTAAAATAAGAAATGATTTTCAAAAGAATAGAGTTGTTCTTTCTCAAGATTGATTTTTGCTATTTATAATCTTTTGTAGTTACGTATAAATCATGGAACTGTTTTTTATTTCTGTAAAAAATACTATTAGAATTTTGATAGAAGTGACGTTGAATCTGTAGATCTCTGTGGGTAGTATGGACATTTAAAAATTAAGTCTTCCAATCCATAAACATTGATATCTTTCTGTTTGTATCCTCTTCAATTTTTCATCAGTATTTCGTAGTTTTTAGTAAAGAAGACTTTCACCTTCTTATTTATTTTATTCTTAAATATTTTATTATGTTCAGTACTATTATAAGTGGGATTGTTCTCCTAATTTCTTGTCAGATGGTTTGTCAGTATTGTGTAGAAACACAAGTGGCTTTTGTATGTTGATTTTTTTGTCCTGCAACTTGATTTAACTTGTTTATTAGTCCAAATAGTCTGTCTGTAGAGTCTTTAAAGTATTTTGAATATAAGTTTATGCCATCAGTGAAGATAATTTTATCTCTTCCTTTCTTATTTGGATGGCTTCTATTTGTTTTTATTGCTGGATTGCTCTGGCAAGGACTTTCAGTAGTAGGTTGAATAGAATAGGTGAGAGTGGAAATCCTTGTCTTGTTCCTGATCTTAGAGGAGAAGTTTCAGTTTTTCATCATTGAATATGACGTTAACTACGGGCTTTAAATATATTGTCTGTATTATGATAAAGTAATTTCTTTCTATTTCTATTTTGTTTAGAGTTTCTATCATAAAATCATGTTGAACTTTTTCAAAAGTTTTTTTAATCTATTGACATGATCACGTGGTTTTTAACATTTATTCTGTAATGTGCCTGTTGGAATTCACTCAAGGTGGCTGGAAAAATATTAGGAAAATATTAGGAAACTGATAAGAGTATAGTCTCCAACCTTTTAGAAGGCCAAAAGATTTTATTGAAACGGGCTGAAGGCAGCCAGTTTACTACATTAGAATTTTAAGTCATAGAGTAAAAGATAGGGACAATAAAGCTTCCCCAATTAAGTCTGTTTACCCCACAGGTGTTTCTCTCTACTCTGTTTACTCATACAAACTTTGTGCTGGATAGCCCTCTCAGGGGGAGGTCAAAGAGGAGGAGGTCATTACCCATTAATTGTGTTTACTCTAGGCCCCAGAAACAAAAGCTTTTATCATTCATAAACCACTTTTTTAACCATGTTAATTATCCACAAGCATTTTGACTTAGAACCTCTATTATTAAATCTATACTGCATAAATCTGAGAAGGTACAGGGAGTTGTGGTTGATTAGCTGAATTCACCCTCTGAAAGCAGTTTTTGGCCATCCCTAGACCACTCAAAATCACTGGGCTGGGTGTGAAAGTGCATTCTTTCATCTGTTGTTGAGTCAGGGTCTGCAGGACAGACCTCTGCATTTGGTGATCAGCATCTCAGGTGGTGACCCTGATGTGATCCAGGTCTCAGGTGGTGAACCCAATGTAATACTCATCACAGCTGGCACCTGAGCAGGGACTTGATGAAATAGTCACCACATGTTGCATATTACATTAGTTGATCTTGATATGTTGAATCATTATTGCATCCTAGAAATCAATCCTACTTCTCCATGGTGTATTATTCTTTTACTGTGCCAATAGATTCAATTTGTTACTGTTTTATTGAGGATTCTCTTTTCCTTTTATTTTCTTAAATCGCATTTTAGGTTTTGTGGAACATGTGAAGGACATGCAAGATTGTTGGATAGGTACACACATGACAATGTGATTTGCTGCCTTCCTTTCCATCACCTATATCTGGCATTTCCCCCCATGCTATCTCTCCCCACCCCCTGCTGTCCCTCCCCTATTTCCCCCCAACACACCCCAGTGTGTGATGCTCCACTCCCTGTGCACATGTGTTGTCACTGTTCAACACCCACCTATGAGAACATGCTGTGTTTGATTTTCTGTTCTTGTGTCAGTTTGCTGAGAATGATGGTTACCAGGTTCATCCATGTCCCTACAAAGGACACGAACTCATTGTTTTTGATGGCTGCATAATATTCCATGCTGTATATGTGCCACATTTTTCCTGTCCAGTCTATCATCGATGGGCATTTAGGTTGGTTCCAGGTCTTTACTATTGTAAACTGTGCTGCAATGAAGATTCTTGTGCATGTCTCCATATAGTAGAAAAGTTTATAATCTTTGGATATATAACCAGTAATGGCATTGCTGGGTCAAATGGAATTTCTATTTCTAGGTCCTTGTGGGAGTGCCACACTGTCTCCCATAATGGTTGAATTAATTTACACTCCCAACAACAGTGTAAAAGTGTTCCTATTTCTCCACATCCTCTCCAGCATCTGTTGTCTCCAGATTTTTTAATGATCACCATTCTAAATGGTGTGAGATTGTATCTCAGTGTAGTTTTAATTTTCATTTCTCTAATGACCAGTGATGATGAGAATTTTTTCATATGTTTATTGGCCTCATATGTCTTCTTTTGTAAAGTGTCTTTTCATATCCTTCTCCCACTTTTAAATGGGCTTGTTTTTTGTTTTTTGGGTTTTTTTTGTAAATCAGTTTTAGTTCTTTGTAGATTCTGGATATCAGCCATTTGTCAGACTGGTAGACTGCAAAAATTTTTTCCCATTCTGTTGGTTGCCGATTAACTTTAATGACCTTTTCTTTTGCTGTGCAGAAGCTGTGGAGTTTAATTAGGTCCCATTTGTCTATTTTGGCTTTTGTTGCCAATGCTTTTGGTGTTTTGGTCATGAAGTCCTTGCCTACGTCTATGTCCTGAATAGTTTTGCCTAGACTTTCTTCTAGGGTTTTTATGGTGTTAGGTCTTATGTTTAAGTGTCTAATCCATCTGGAGTTAATTTTAGTGTAAGGTGTCAGGAAGGGGTCCAGTTTCTGCTTTCTGCATATGGCTAGCCAGTTTTCCCAACACCATTTATTAAACAGGGAATCCTTTCCCCCTTCCTTGTTTTTGTGAGGTTTGTCAAAGATCAGATGGTTGTAGATGTGCTGTGTTGCCTCTGAGGCCTCTGTTCTGTTCCATTGGTCTATAATTCTATTTTGGTACCAGTACCATGCTGTTTTATTACTGTAGCCTTGTAGTATTATTTGAAGTCCGGAAGTGTGATGCCTCCCGCTTTGTTCTTTCTGCTTAGTATTGACTTGGCTATGTGGGCTCTCTTTTGGTTCCATATGAAGTTTAAGGTGTTTTTTTCCAGTTCTGTGAAGAAGGTCATTGGTAGCTTGATGGGGATAGCATTGAATCTGTAAATTACTTTGGACAGTATGGCCATTTTCACGATATTGCTTCTTCCTAGCCATGAACATGCAATGTTTCTCCATCTGTTTGTGTCCTCTCTTATTTCGTTGAGCTGTGGTTTGTAGCTCTCCTTGAAGAGGTCCTTTACGTTCCTTGTTAGTTATATTCCTAGGTCTTTTATTCTTTTTGTAGCAATTGTGAATGGCAGTTCGTTCTTGATTTGGCTCTCATTAAGTTTGTTATTGGTGTAGAGGAATGCTTGTGATTTTTGCACATTGATTTTGTATCCTGAGACTTTGCTGAAGTTGCTTATCAGTTTCAGAAGATTTTGGGCTGAGACCATGGGGTCTTCTAGATATACATTCATGTCATCTGCAAATAGAGACAATTTGACTTCCTTCTTTCCTATTTGAATACTCTTTATTTCTTTTTCTTGCCTGATTGCTCTGGCTAGAACTTCCAGTGCTATATCGAATAGGAGTGGTGAGAGAGGGCATTCTTGTCTAGTGCTAGATTTCAAAGGGAATGCTTCCAGTTTCTGCCCATTCAGTATGATATTGGCTGTTGGTTTGTCATAAACAGCTTTTATTATTTTGAGGTACATTCCATCAATACCTAGTTTATTGAAGGTTTTTAGCATAAAGGGCTGTTGAATTTTGTAAAAGGCCTTTTCTGCATCAATTGAGATAATCATGTGGTTTTTGTCTTTGGTTCTGTTTATCTGGTGAATTATGTTTATAGACTTGTGTATATTGAACCAGCCTTGCATCCCCAGGGTGAAGTCTACTTGATCATGATAGATAAGCTTTCTGATGTGCCTTTGCAATCAATTTGCCAGTATTTTATTGAAAATTTCTGCATCTATGTTCATCATGAATATTGGCCTGAAGTTTTCTTTTCTTGTCGAGTCTCTGCTGGGTTTTGGTATCTGGATCATGTTGGCCTCATAAAATGACTTGGGAAGGATTCTCTCTTTTTAGATTTTCTGGAATCATTTCAGAAGGAATAGTACCAGATCCTCTTTGTATGTCTGGTAGAATTCAACTGTCAATCCATCTGGACCTGGGCTTTTTTGGGGAGGTAGGCTCTTAATTACTGCCTCAAGTTCAGACCTTGTTATTGGTCTATTCAGGGTTTCAATTTCTTCCTGTTTTAGGCTTGGGAGGATGCAAGTGTCCAGGAATTTATCCATTTCTTCCAGGTTTACTAGTTTATGTGCATAGAGTTGTTTGTAATAATCTCTGATGATGGTTTGTATTTCTGTGGAATCTGTGGTGACATCCCCTTTATCGTGTTTTATTGTATCAATTTGATTATTCTCTCTTTTCTTTTTTATTAATCTGGCTAGTGGTCTGTCTATTTTGTTGATCTATTTGAAAAACCAGGTCCTGGATTTATTGATTTTTTGAAGGGTTTTTTTGTGTCTCTATCTCTTTTAGTTCTGCTTTGATCTTAGTTATTTCTTGTCTTCTACTAGGTTTTCAGTTTTTTTGATCTTGCTCCTCTAGCTCTTTGAATTTTTGCTATAGGGTGTCAATTTTATATCTTTCCTTGCTTCTCATGTGGGCATTTATTTCTATGTATTTTCCCCTAGAGACTGATTTAAATGTGTTCCAGAGATTCTGGTATGTTGTGTCTTCATTCTCATTGGTTTCAAAGAACATCTTTATTTCTGCCTTCATTTCATTGTTTATCCAGTCAACATTCAAGAACCGGTTGTTCAGTTTCCATAAAGCTGTGTGGTTCTGAGTTAGTTTCTGAAATCTGAGTTCTAACTTGATTGCACTGTTTGTTATAATTTCCATTCTTTTGCATTTGCTGAGGAGTGATTTACTTCCAATTATGTGGTCAGTGTTAGAGTAGGGGCGATGTGGTGCTGAAAAGAATGTATATTCTGTGGATTTGGGGTGAAGAGTTCTGTAAATGTTTATTAAGTTTGCTTGGTCCAGATCTGAGTTCAAGTCCTGGATATCCTTGTTAGTTTTCTGTCTCATTGATCTGTCTAATATTGACAATGGGGTGTTTAAGTTTCCCACTATTATTGTGTGGGAGTCTAAGTCTCTTTGTAAGTTATTAACAGCTTGCCTTATGTATCTGGGTGCTCCTGTATTGGATGCATATATATTTAGGATCGTTA
>NW_016107919.1:861230-863337 GCF_001604975.1 Cebus imitator | reverse complement strand
TAATTTATCAGAGATGAGAATTGCAACTCCTGCTTTTTTTTGCTCTCCATTTGCTTGGTAAATCTTCCTCCATCCCTTTATTTTGAGCCTTTGTGTATCCTTGCATGTGAGATGGGTTTCCTGGTTACAGCGCACTGTTGGGTTTTGTCTTTTTATCCAATTTGCCAGTCTGTGTCTTTTGATTGGGGCATTTAGTCCATTTACATTTAGGGTTAATATTGTTATGTGTGAATTTGATCCTGCCATTTTGATGCTACCTGGCTGTTTTGCCGGTTAGTTGATGCAGTTTCATCATTATGTTGTTGCTCTTTACCATTTGGTATGTTTTTGGAGTGGCTAGTAAGGTTGTTCCTTTCTATG
Source organism: Cebus imitator (assembly GCF_001604975.1). Classification (NCBI taxonomy): domain Eukaryota; kingdom Metazoa; phylum Chordata; class Mammalia; order Primates; family Cebidae; genus Cebus; species Cebus imitator. The sequence goes on along the minus strand of NW_016107919.1, from coordinate 862,977 downwards.
TTTAGTGCCTCTTTCAGGAGCTCTTGTAAAGCAGGCCTGGTGGTGATGAAATCTCTGAGTACTTGCTTCTTCACAAAGGATTTTATTTTTCCTTCATTTGTGAAGCTTAGTTTGGCTGGATATGAAATTCTGGGTTGAAAGTTCTTTTCTTTAAGGATGTTGAATATTGGCCCCCACTCTCTTCTGGCTTATAGGGTTTCTGCTGAGAGATCTGCTGTGAGTCTGATAGGCTTCCCTTTGTGGGTAACCTGACCTTTCTCTCTGGCTCCCCTTAGCATTTTCTCCTTCATTTCAACCCTGGTGAATCTGATGATTGTGTGCCTTGGGGTTGCTCTTCTTGAGGAACATCTTTGTGGTGTTCTCTGTATTTCCTGGACTTGAATATTGGCCTGACTTCGTAGTTTGGGGAAGTTTTCCTTTATAATACCCTGAAGAGTATTTTCCAGCTTGGATTCATTCTCTTCGTCGCATTCGGGTACGCCTATCAAACGTAGATTAGGTCTTTTCACATAGTCCCACATTTCTTGGAGACTTTGTTCATTCCTTTTTACCCTTTTTTCTCTAATCTTGCCTTCTCATTTTATTTCATTGAGTTGATCTTTGACCTTTGATATCTGCTTGGTTAATTGGGCTGTTGAAACTTGTGTATGCTTCACAAAGTTCTTATGTTGTGTTTTCAGCTCCATAAATTCACTTATATTCCTAAGTTGTTCATTCTCGTTAGCTTTTCATCAAATCTTTTTTTCAACGTTCTTAGTTTGTTTGCATTGGGTTAGAACGTGTTCTTTTAGCTCACAGAAGTTCCTTATTACCCACCTTCTGAAGCCTGATCCTGTCAATTCCTCACACTCATTCTCCATCCAGCCTTGTTCCCTTGCTGGTGATGAGTTGTGATTTCTTGTAGGAGCAGAGGCATTCTGGTTTCGGGTGTTCTTATCCTTATTGCACTGGTTTCTTCCCATCTTTGTGGATTTATCTACCTGTCGTCATTGTAGTTTTTGACTTTCAGATTGGGTCTCTGAGTGGACGTCCAGTTTGTTGGTGATTAAGTTATTTCTTTCTGTTTCTTAGTTTTCCTTCTAACAGTCTGGCCCCTCTACTGTAGGAATGCTGAGGTCCACTCCTGTCCCTGCTTGCCTGGGGATCACCTGCAGCGACTGCAGAACAGTAAGGGTTGCTGCCAGTTTCTTCTTCTGCTATCTTTGTCCCAGAAGGATACCCGCCAGATGTCAGTCTGAGCCCTCCTTTATGAGGTGAATCTTTGGATATACAGGGGTCAGGGAGCTGCTTGAGGAGACAGTCTGTCCTTTATAGGAGCTCAAGTGCTGAGCTGTGAGCTCTGTTGTTTGTTCAGAGCTGCTGAGCAGGAACATTTAAGGCTGCTGCAGCAGAACTCATAAACCCCTTTTTAAATTTTTTTTCCCCAGGTCCTCTGTCCCAGGGAGTTAGGGCTTTATTTTTTAGTTTCTGTTGTGCTGCTTTCTTTTTTCAGGGCTGCCCTGCCCAGCGAGGAGGCAGCCTAGTCACTGTCTGCCTGCAGAGGCTTTGCTGAGCTGCTGTGGGCTCCACCCAGCTGCCGTGTGAACTTCCCTGCAGTCCTGTTTATATGGGTATAGTTAGAACTGCCTCAGCAAGGGCAGCACACCTCTATAATGGCGGCCTCTCTCTCTAATGGTGGGCTGCCTCAGTAATGGTGGGCTGCCTCGGCAATGGTGGGCTGCCTCAGCAATGGTAAACTACTTCTGTA
>NW_016107919.1:836399-861098 GCF_001604975.1 Cebus imitator | reverse complement strand
CCAGGTGTTCCAGACGCCTGTTGAAAAGGCGCTGGGATCTGTTATTTCCCGTGCAGTGACCTACTGTGCCTGTGCCGGCTGAAACAGCCGTGCTGAGATTCATGGTGCTTTTCTTCCCAGGAATCTCCTGGCCTGGGTCCCTGTTTCAGTCCCCTTTCTAATCAGTTGAATGGGTGCCTCTGTCTACCAGGAGCTCCAATCACCAGCTAAAATGGCTCCCAGACCCATGTATTTTGTACAGAGAACTGTACTGCCAGCAAAACAGCCATGCCAGCAAAAACAGCTGTGCCAGTCAAACAGCTGCACCGGCCAAACCAGCCGTGCTGGCTACTCGTTGGTCTCCTCTTCCTGGGAATCTCCTGGTCTGTGGGCAATAAAAATCCATCTGGAAATGTGGCATCCACTCACCCTCCGTGCTTCCGCTGGGAGTTGCAGTCCTGAGGTGCTCCTAATTGGCCATCTTGGATCCCTTGAGGATTCTTATATTTAAATTCATCAGAAATATTGACCTATAGTTTCTTCTCTTGTGATGTTTTTACTGGCTTTGATACAACAGTAATGACCTCATAAAGTGAGTTTGGAAGTGTTCACTCCTGATATCAAAATATATTATAAATTGACAGTAATTAAAACAGTATGATACTAGCATAAAGATAAGCATATAGATCAATAAAAAAGAAATAGAGTGCCCAGAAATAAATCCACACTTATATGGTCAATTGATCTTCAACAAAAGTGTTAAGAATACACAATGGGAAAATGATCGTCCCTTCAACAATTGGTATCTAAAAAACTTGATATGCATATATAAAACCATAAATTTAGCTAGTGCAGCCATTATGAAAGATAGTGTGAAATTTCCTCAATAAATCAAAAATAAACTACAATGTGATCTAGCTATCCTACTACTGGGTATACATCCAAAATAAACCAGATCAGTATGTTGGAGAGCTATCTGCAGTTCCATGTTTGCTGCAGTATTATCTACAATACTCAAGATATTGAATCAACACAAGTGTTCCTTAATAGATAAAATGTTATATATATATATATGGAATATGGAATAGTTTTTAGTCTAAAAGGCAAGTCCTATTATTTGTAACAATATGGATAAACATGGAGGACATTATGCTAAGTGAAATAAGCCAAGCACAGAAAGACAAATATCCCATGATCTCACTTATATATGGAAACTAAAAAAGTAAAACATAAAAGCAGAGAGTAGAATGGTGGTTTTCAGGGGCTGGAGGATGGGAGGGTAATGAAGAGATGTTGATTAAAGAGTAAAAAGTTTCAATTAGACAAGATGAATAAGTCATAGTGATACATTGTGCAGCATGGAGACTGGAGCAAATAATAATGTATTGTATACAGTATGCGAAAATAACTAACAGATTAGATTTTAAGCATTAGCAGAAAAAAAGTAAGTCAGAAGATGAATCTGTTAATTTGCTTGATTTAATCATTTCAAGACGTATACACACATAAAAATATCATGCTGTGCACTGTAAATATATACAACTTTGTCAATTATGCCTTTAGAAAGAAAAAAAATAGACACTTATCTCGCAATATATGGAAAAATCAACACAAAACAGATTAATGATGTAAGCATAGGATCTGATACTGCAAAACTCCTAGAAGAAAACAGGGGAAATTCTTCATGACATTGGTCTTAGCAATGATTTTATGGGTAAGACATCAAAAGTACAGGCAACAAAAACAAAAATAAACAAGTGAGAATACATCAAACTAAAAAGCTGCTGAACACCAAAGAAAACACACAGAAGAGTAAAAAGGCAATTTATAAAGTGGGGAATAATGTTTCCAAACTAAATATCTAATAAGTGGTTAATCTCCAATTTACATGAGGAACTCCTACAACTCTGTATTAAAATAATAATAATAACTCAGTTTGAAAATGGGCTAAATATTATATATATATATATATATATATATATATATATATATATATATAAAATACTTTAAGTTCTGGGGTACATGTGCAGATCTTGCAGGATTGTTACATAAGTATACACATGCCATGGTGTGCTGCTTCCAACCTCACGTCACCTACATTAAATATTTCCCCAATGTTATCCCTCCTCAGCATCCCCAACCCCCAATATCCCTCCCCTATTACCCCACTCTCCAACAGACCCCAATGCGTTGTTCAACACCCAATGATAAGTGAGAACATGTCGTGTTTGGTTTTCTGTTCTTTTGTCAGTTTGCTGAGAATGATGGTTTCCAGCTATATCCATATCCCTGCAAAGGAGATGAACTCATCCCTTTTTATGACTGCACAGTACTCCATGGTGTATATGTGCCACATTTTCTTTATCCAGTCTATCATTGATGAGCATTTTGGTTGGTTCCAGGTCTTTGTTATTGTAAACAGTGCCACAATGAACATACGTGTGCATGTGTCTTTATAATAGAACAATTTGTAATCCGTTGGATATATACCCAGTAATGGATTGCTGGGTCAAATGGTATTTCTATTTCTAGATCCTTGAGGAATCACCACACTGTCTTCAACAATGGTTGAACTAAGTTAAACTCCCACCAACACTGTAAAAGCATTCCTATTTCTTCACATCCTCTCCAGCATCTGTTGTCTCCAGAATTTTAAAATAATTGCCATTCTAACAGGTGTGAGATCGTATCTCAACGTGGTTTTGATTTGCACTTCTCTAATGACCAGTGATGATGAGCATTTTTTTATATGTTTGTTGGCAGCATAAATGTCTTCTTTTGAAATGTGTCTGCTCATATTCTTCCCCTACTTTTTGATAGGGTTGTTTGTGTTTTTCTTGTACATTTGTTTCAGTTCTTTGTATATTCGGGATATTAGCCCTTTGCCAGATGAGTACATTGCAAAAATTCTTTACCATTCTGTTGGTTTCTGGTTCACTCTAACAATTGTTTCTTTTGCTGTGCAGAAGCCCTGGAGTTTAAAGAGATCCCATTTGTCTATTTTGGCTTTTGTTGCCATTGCTTTTGGTGATTTGATCATGAATTCCTTGCCTATGTCTATGTCCTGAATGGTATTGACTAGTATTTCTTCTAGTGTTTTTATGGTGTTAGGTCTTATGTTTAAATCTTTAATCCATCTGGAGTTAATATTTGTGTAAGGTGTAAGGAAGTAGTCCAGTTTCAACTTTCACCACACAGATAGCCAGTTTTCCCAACACCATTTATTAAACACGGCATCCTTTCCTCATTGCTTGTTTTTGTGAGGGTTGTCAAAGATCAGATGGTTGTAGATGTGTGGCATTACTTTCAAGGCCTCTGTTTTTTTCCATTGGTTTATATCTCTGTGTTGATATCAGTACCATGCTGTTTTAATTACTGTAGCCTCATAGTATAGTTTGAAGTCAGGTAGCGTGATGTCTCCTCTTTTTTCTTTTTGCTTAGGATTGTCTTGGCTATGTGGGCTCTTTTTTGGGTTCCATATAAAGTTTAAAGTTTTTTTTTTTTCAGTTCTGTGAAGAAGGTCAGTGGTAGCTTGATGGGGATAGCATTGAATCTATAAATTACTTTAGGCAGTATGGGCATTTTCACAATATTGATTCTTCCTAACAATGAGCATGTAATGTTTTTCCATCTGTTTGTGTCCTTTCTTATTTCCCTGAGCAGTGGCTTGTAGTTCTCCTTGAAGAGGACCTTTACATCCTTTGTTAGTTGTATTCCTAGGTATTTTATTCTCTTTGTAGCAATTGCGAATGGCAGTTCTATCTTGATTTGGCTCTCTTTAAGTCTATTATTTGTGTATAGGAATGCTTGTGATTTTTGCACATTGATTTTGTATCCTAAACTGAAAACCTTTATTTCTTTTTCATGCCTGTTTGCTGTGGCTAGAACTTCCAATACAATGTTAAATAGAAATGGTGAGAGCAGGCACCCTTGTCTAGTGCCCATTTTCAAAGGGAATGCTTCTAGCTTTGCCCATTCAGTATGATACTGGCTGTGGGTTTGTCGTAAATCACTTTTATTATTTTGAGATACATTCCATCAATACCTAGTTTATTGAGAGTTTTTAGCACAAAGTACTGCTGAATTTTGTTGAAGGCCTTTTCTGCATCTACTGGGATAATCATGGTTTTGTCTTTGGTTCTGTTTATGTCATGGATTACATTCATGGATTTGTGTATGTTGAACCAGACTTGCATCCCCTGGATGAAGCCTATTTGATCGTGAGGGATAAGTTTTTTGACGTGCTGCTGCAGTCGTTTGCCAGTATTTTATTGAAGATTTTTACATCGATGTTCATCATGGATATTTTCCTGAAATTTTCTGTTTTAGCTCTGTCTCTGCCAGATTTTGGTATTGGGATGATGTTGGTCTCATAAAATGATTTGAGAAGGATTCCTTCCTTTTGTATTGTTTGGAATCGTTTCAGAATTATTAGTGTCAGCTCCTCTTTGTATGACTGGTAGAATTTGGCTGTGAACCCATCTGAACCTGGACTTTTTTTTAGTTGGTAGGCTATCAATTGCTGCCTCAGCTTCAGACCTTGTTATTGGTCTATATAGGGTTTCAACTTCTTCCTGGTCTACTCTTGGGAGGATGTAAGTGTCCAGGAATTTATCCATTTCTTCCAGGTTTACTGGTTTATGTGCTTAGAGATTTTTGTAGTAATCTCTGATGGTAGTTTGTATTTCTGTGGAATCAGTGGTGATATCTCCTTTATCACTTTTTATTGCATCTATTCAATTCTTCTCTCTTTTCTTTTTTATTAGTCTGGCTAGTTATCTATCTATTTTGTTGATCTTTTCAAAAAACCAGCTCCTGGATTTATTGATTTTTTGAAGTTTATTTGTGTGTGTTTGTGTCTCTCTATCTCTTTCAGTTCTGCTCTGATCTTAGTCATTTCTTGTCTTCTGCCAGCTTTTGAATTTGTTTGATCTTGCTCCTCTAGCTTTTTTCATTGTGACAATAGGGCAGCCATTTTAGATCTTTCCTCACTTCTCACGTGGGCATTTAGTGCTGTAAATTTCCCTCTAGACACTGCTTTAAGTGTGTCCCAGAGATTCTGGTACATTGCGTCTTTGTTCTCATTGGTTTCAAAGAACATCTTTATTTCTGCCTTCATTTTGTTGTTTATCCAGTAGTCATTCAGGAGCAGGTTGTTCAGTTTCCATGTAGTTGTCTGATTTTGAGTGAGTCTCTTAATCCTGACTTCTAATTTGATTGCACTGTGGTCTGAGAGACTGGTTGTTAGGATTTCCGTTCTTTTGATTTTTGTTGGTTTAAAGTCTGTTTTGTCAGAGACTAGGACTGCAGCCCCTGCTTTTTGTTGTTGTTGTTCTCCGTTTGCTTGGTAAATCTTCTTCCATCCCTTTATTTTGAGTGTTTGTGTGTCTTTGGATGTGAGATGGGTCTCCTGAATACAGCACATTGATGGGCCTTGACTTTTTATCCAATTTACCAGTTTTTGTCTTATGATTGTGGCATTTAGCCCATTCACATTTAAGGTTAATATTGTTATGTGTTAATTTGATCCTGCCATTTTGATACTACCTGGTTGTTTTGCCTGTTAGTTGATGCTGTTTTTCATTGTGTCAATGGTCTTTACCATTTGGTATGTTTTTGGAGTGACTAGTACTGGTTGTTCCTTTCCATGTTTAGTGCTTCCTTCAGGAGCTCTGGTAAGGCAGGCCTGGTGGTGATTACATCTCTCAGCAATTGCTTGTCCATAAAGAATTTTCTTTCTCCTTCACTTACGATGCTTAGTTTGGCTAGATATAAAATTCTAGGTTGAAAGTTCTTTTCTTTAAGGGTGTTGAAAATTGGCCCACACTCTCTTCTGGCTTATAGGGCTTCTGCTGAAAGGCCCACTGTGAGTCTGATTGGCTTCCCTTTGTGGGTAACCTGACCTTCCTCTCTGGCTCCCCTTAGCATTTTTTCCTTCATTTCAACCCTGGTGAATCTGATGATTATGTGCCTTGGGGTTGCTCTTCTTGAGAAATATCTTTGTGGGGTTCTCTGTATTTCCTGGATTTGAATGTTGGCCTGGCTTCCTAGGTTGGGGAAGTTCTCCTGGATAATTTCCTGAAGAGTGTTTTCCAGCTTGGATTCATTCTCTCTGTCACATTCAGGTACACCTATCAAACACAGATTACATCTTTTCACAGAATCCCATATTCCTTGGAGGCTTTGTTCATTTCTTTCCACTCTTTTTTCTCTAATCTTCACTTCTCATTTTATTTCATTGAGTTGATCTTCAATGTCTGACATCCTTTCTCCTGCTTTATTGATTTGGCTATTAAAACTTGTGTATGCTTTACAAAGTTCTTGTGCTGTATTTTTCAGCTCAATCAAGTCGTTTATGTTCTTCTCTAAGCTGGTTATTTTAGTTAAAAATTCATCTAACTTTTTTCAAGGTTCTTAGTTTCTTTGCATTGGGTTAGAACATGTTTCTTTGGCTCAGAGAAGCTTGTTATTACCCACCTTCTGAAGCCTGCTTCTGTCAATTTGCCAATCTCATTCTCCATCCAGTTTTGTTCCTTTGCTGGTGATGAGTCGTGATTCCTTGGAGGAGAAGAGGTGTTCTGGTCTTTGTGATTTCAGACTTTTTGTGCTGGTTTCTTCACATCTTCATGGATTTATCTATGTATGGGCTTTCATGTTGGTGACTTTTGGATGGGTCTCTTAGTGAGCGTCCTTTCTTTGATGTTGAAGCTATTTCTGTTTTTTAGTTTTCCTTCTAACAGGTCCCTCTGCTGCAGGACTGCTGGAGGTCCACTCCAGACCCTGTTTGCTTGGTAATCACCCACGGGGACTGAAGTACAGCAAGGATTGCTGCCTGTTCCTTCCTTTGGTAGCTTTGTCTCAGTAAGTTACCCACTTAATGCCAGCCAGAGCTCTCCTTCATGAGGTGTCTTTTATATGTTGGTCAGGGAGCCACTTGAAGAGGCAGTGTGTCCCTTATCAGAGCTCAAGTGCTGGGCTGGGAGCTCCGTTGTTCCCTTTAGAGCTGCTGGGCAGGGACAATTAAGTCTGGTGCGTCAGAACTCACAACTGCACCTTTTCCCAGCTGTTCTGCCCCAGGAAGGTGGGGTTTTATTTATAAGTCCCTGATGTGCTGCTGCCTTTACTCAGAGATGCCCTGCCCAACAAAGAGGGAGTCTAGTCACAGTCTACCTGCAGAGGGGCTGCTGAGCTGCCATGAGCTCCAACCACATGCTGTGTAAATTTCCTCATGCTTTTGTTTACACAAGTAAGGTTAGACTGTCTCAGCAATGGCAGATGCCCTTCCTCCCACCAAGCTTGACTGTCCGGGGTCGAGCGCAAACTGCTGTGCTCGCTGCGAAAATCTCAAGCCAGAGGGTTTCAGTTTCCTGGTCTTTGTGGGGGTGGGGCCCACTGAGCCAGATCACTTGGCTCCCTACCTTCAGCTCCCCTTATTTCAGGGGAGTGGGAGGCTCTGGTCTCGCAGGTATTCCAGGAGCCAGCCAAAATGGCCACTCAGATTTGTGCTGAAAATCCACAGCACTGACTGAAATGGCTGTTCAGATTTGTGCTGGAAATCCACGATGCTTTTTGGCCTGGTGGAAATCTCCTGGTGTGTGGGCTGTGAAGACCATGGGAGAAGCACAGTATCTAAACCAGAGTGCCAGAATAGCTGGGAAAAGTCTCTGATGGCCTCCATTTTGTAGGAGAGGGGTCCTCCAGCCAGTTGCACTTCCCAGGTGAGGCAGTGCCCCAGCCTACCTCGGTTTGCCCTCCTTGGGCTAGGCCCACTGTTCAACCAGTTTCATTGAGATGAACCTGTATCTCTGCTGGAAATGCAGAGATCACTTGCCTTCTGCATTGCTCTCACTGGGAACTGCTCTCCAGAGCTATTCCTATTTGGCCATCTTGGCAGACTCTAAAACTGAGCTAAATATTTTAATAGGCATCTTTATGAAGAAGACATGCAAATGCCCCCAATATGCTTAATGTCACTAGTAATCATGAAAATGCAAATCAAAAACACATTGAGATAATACCTCATACCTGTCAGGTTGGCTACTATTGAAAAGGAAAATTACAAAAAATAAGAAATTTTGGAAAGAATGTGGAAAAATTGGACTCCTTAAACACTGTTGGTGGGAACGCAAAATAGTGCAACCACTATTAAAAACACTATGAAAATACTTCTAAACATTAAAAATAGAACTATCATATGACCCAACAATCTCATTCAGGGTATTTATCTAAAATAATTAAAATCAGGATTTTGAAGATATGTAAGCACTCCTATTTCCCTTCAGCACTATTCACAATAGCCAATATAGACAAGCAAACTAAATGTCCATTGAGAAATCAATGGATAAAGAAAGGAAGTATATGCATATTCAGCTTTTAAAAAACTAAAATATAAGACAACATAGATAAACCATGGAAACATTATACTAATTTAAATAAGCCAATCTCAGGGAGCCGAATATTCCATAATTTCACTTATCAGGGGTATCTAAAATAGTCATAGAATCAAAGAACGGATTGGGGGTTGCCAGAGGTTGGGGGGAAAGAGAAATGGGGAGTTACTTATAAATGAGCATAGATTTCAGTTTAATAAGGTAAATAAGCCCTAGAGATCTGCTGTAAAACATTGCACCTATAGTAGACAATAATATATGTACACTTAAAAATTGTTAAGAAGGTAAATATCCTGATAAGTGTTCTTATCCCAATAATTTTTTAAAGAAATGAAGTGAGCAGTATTTAAAAGTTGCTGAGAGGTTCAGTAATTTGAAGTCAGATAAATATTCTATGGATTTGTCAACATGAAGATCATTGGTGATGTGAACCAGATAATTTTTTTTTGCATTTTTTATTGCATTTTAGGTTTTGGGGTACATGTGAAGAACATGCAAGTTTGTTGCATAAGTATACACGTGGCAGTGTGATTTGCTGCCTTCCTCCCCCTCACCTATATCTGGCATTTCTCCCCATGCCATTCCCCCCCCAACTCCCCACCCCCTGCTGTCCCTCCCCTATTTCCCCCCAACAGACCCCAGTGTGTAGTGCTCCCCTCCCTCTGTCCATGTGTTCTCAATGTTCAACAACCACCTATGAGTGAGAGCATGCGGTGTTTGATTTTCTGCTCCTGTGTCAGTTTGCTGAGAATGATGGCTTAGAATCAAGTTACAAATGACTTACAGGTGGAGACATAGAGACAGTACTTCTAAATGACTTTTTTGAGAAGTTTTGCTAAGTGGAACAGAGAAATAGCTAGAAAGAGTAGCTAAATGAAAATGTGAGATGAAGAAATAATGTTTTTGTAAGTGTGAGATACTAGAATATGTGTGTAGGATGACAATGATGATCTAATAAGAAAAAAGATGTGGGAGGGGAGCATGAGTGGAAACTGAGGAAGTGAAGACTTTGATAAGGTGAGAGGGATTGGAATCCAACATATAGGTAGAAGATTGGACCTTAGATATGAATATAAACACTTCCTCTATTGTAACAGAATACAAAGTGGAAAAAAATAGATCTGTTTATAAATAGATTTAGTGATACAAAAAAGGGAGTTCCCATCTGATAGCTCCCATTTCCCCAGTCCAATTGCTCTATGTCCCAGAGGTCAGAGGTTTTAGAAAAATCTTTAAATGTTCCTCTAGTACATGAGTAGTAGCAGCAGAAAGCTGGTAGCAACCAAGAACCCCAGAATCTTCAGTTTTGAAAAAAAGGCCTTGGGTCTCTATTTGTCCAACCCTACTAATCAGACATCTTCCTTGTTCCAAGGGGATCTCATCTAACTTAAGGGCTCTAAAGGGTGGGTGTGGAAAAGGAAGGCATAAAGGGTCACAGAAAAATGAAGTGAGGGCTTCACGTATAAACTTTGCTGATATCATTTGTGCCAATACCCAGCTTTGTGACTCATTCTTCTGTTAGACAGCATCAGAAGAGACTTTGGGAATGTCTTTAGAGCTGGACTTTGGAATCTTCAGGACAGAGTAGTAGTCATGAAAGCCTTTGGTTTTCCTAAAATAATTATTTAGGCAAGTACAAATTCTCCTTCCCTATTCAGTCCCAGAATAAAATTTAAACAGACCTCACCTCGAGGCATACTCACAGAATTACATTTTCCTAATACATGTAGAAAAACACATGCATACACAGCTTCACACTTTTTTATATTTACTATTTTGGGGTTTTCATTTATTAATTTTTTTATTATACTTTAAGTTCTGGGATACATGTACAGAATGTGTAGTTTTCTTACATATATACACATGTGCCATGGTGGTTTGCTGCACCCATCAATCCGTCATCTATATTACGTATTTCTCCTAATGCTATCCTTTCTGTAAACCCCGCCCCTAAACAGGTCCTGGTGTGTAATGCCCCCCTCCATGTGTTCTTATTGTTCAACTCCCACTTATGAGTGAGAACATGTGGTGCCTGGTTTTCTGTTCCTTTGTTAGTTTGCTGAGAATGATCGTTTTCAGCTTCATCCATGTCCCTGCAAAGGACATGAACTCATCCATTTTTATGGCTACATTGTATTCCATTGTATATATCTGCCACATTTTCTTTATCCAGTCTATCATTGATGGGCATTTGAGTTAGTTCCAAATCTTTGCTATTATGAATAGTGCTGCTATAAACACGTGTGCATGTGTCTTTATATTAGAAAAATTTATAATTTTCTGGGTATATGCCCAGTAATAAGATTGCTGGGTCAAATGGTATTTCTGGTTCTAGATTCTTGAGGAATTGCCACACTTTTTTTTTTGCCAAGACAATTGCCACACAATTGTCTTCCAAAATGGTTGAACAATTTACACTCCCACCAATAGTGTAAAAGTGTTCCTGTTTCTTCACATCTTCTCCAGCATCTGTTGTTTCCAGACTTTTTAATGAATGCCATTCTAACTGGCATGAGGTGGTATCTCAATGTGGTTTTGATTTGAGTTTCTCTAATGACCAGTGATGATGAGCTTTTTTTCATATGTTTGTTGGCTGCATAAATGTCTTCTTTTGAGAAGTGTGGGTTTATATCCTCCATCCACTTTTTGATGGGGTTGTTTTTTTCTTGTAATTTTTTTTAAGTTATTTGTATATTCTGGATATTAGCCCTTTGTCAGATGGGTAGGTTGCAAAAAAATTCTCTCATTCTGTAAGCTGCCTGTTCACTCTAATGATAGTTTCTTTTGCTGTGTACAAGATCTTTAATTTAATTAGACCCCATTTCTTAATTTTGGCTTTTGTTGCCATTGCTTTTGGTGTTTTAATCATGAAGTCTTTGCCCATGCCAATATCCTGAATAATATTGACTAGGTTTTCATACAGGGTTTTTAGAGTTTTAGGTTTTACATTTAAGTCTAATTTATCTTAAGTTAATTTTTGTACAAGGTGTATGAAAGGGGTTCAGTTTCAGATTTCTGCATATGGATAGCCAGTTTTCTCAGCAGCATTTATTAAAGAAAGTATCCTTTCCTCACTGCTTGTTTCTGTCAGCTTTGTCAAAGATCATATGGTCGTAGATGTGTGACATTTTTTCTGAGGACTTTGTTCTGTTTCATTGGTGTATATATCTGTTTTGGTTCCAGTACCATGCTGTTTTGGTTACTGTAACCTTGTAGCATAGATTGAAATCAGGTAGTGTAAATTTGTTCTTTTTGCTTAGGATTGTCTTGGCGATACGTGCTCTTTTATGGTTCCATATAAAATTTAAAATAGTTTTTTTTTTAATCCTGTGAAGAAAGTCAATGCTAACTTAATGGGGATTGCACTGAATTTTAAATTACTTTGGGCAGTATGGCCATTTTCACAATATTAGTTCTTCCTACCCATAAACGTGGAATATTTTTCCATTTGTTGGTATCCTCTCTTATTTCCTTGAGCAATCGTTTGTAGTTCTCTTTGAAGAGGTTCTAAAAAAAAAAAAAAAAGAGGTTCTTCAGATCCCTTGTAAGTTGTATTTCTAGGTCTTTTATTCACTTTGTAGCTACTGTAAATGGGAGTTTACTCATGATTTGGCTCTCTGTTTGCCAATTATTGGTGTATAGGAATGCTTGTGATTTTTGCACTTTGAATTTGTATCCTGATAATTTGTGGAAGTTGTTTATCAGCTTAAGGAGATTTTGGGCTGAGACTATGGGGTTTTCTAAATATATAATCATATCATCTGCAAACAGAGACAATTCGACTACCTCTTTTCCTATTTGAATACCCTTTACTTCTTTCCCTCGCCTGATTTCCCTGACCAGAACTTCCAATACTACATTGAATAGGAGTGGCGAGAGGGCATCCTTGTCTTGTCTTGGTTTTCAAAGGGAATGTTTCCAACTTTTGCCCATTCAGTATGATATTGGCTGTAGAGGTGTCATGAAAAGGCTTTATTATTTTGAAATGTGTTCCATCGATACATAGTTTATTGAGAGTTTTTAGCATGAAGGGATGTTGAATTCTATCAAAGGCCTTTTCTGCACCTATTGAGGTAATCATGTGGTTTTTGCCATTGGTTCTGTTTATATGATGGATTACATTTATTGATTTGTGTATGTTGAACCAGCCTTGCATCCCACGGATGAAGATGACTTGATCATGGTGAATAAGCTTTTTGATGTGCTACTGGATTTGTTTTGCCAGTATTTTATTGAGGATTTTTCACATCAATGTTCATCAGGGATATTGGCCTGAAATTTTCTTTTCTTTCTATTGTGTCTCTGCCAGGATTTTGTATCAGGATAATGCTAGCCTCATGAAAGGAGTTAAGGAAGAGTCTCTGTTTTTATATTGTTTGGAATAGTTTTAGGAGGAATAGTAGCAGCTCCTCTTAATGCCTGTAGCACAATTTGGCTCTGAATATGTCTGGCCCTGGACTTTTTTTGGCTTGTCGGCTATTAATTACTGCCTCAATTTCAGAACTTGTTATTGATCTATTCAGGGATTCGACTTCTTCCTGGTTTAGTCTTGGGAAGGTGTAATATATAATTTTGTATCTTTCTGCAGTGCCTGGGACTGGTTTTTTCTTTTCATATTCAGTGCTTCCTCCAGGATCTCTTGTAAGGCAGGCCTGATGTTAACAAAATCTCTGCCTTTGCTTGTCTGTAAAATATTTTATTTCTCCTTCACTTTTGAAGTTTAGTTTGGCTGGATATAAAATTCTGAGTTGAAAATTATTTTTTTTAAGAATGTTGAATATTGGCCCCTACTCTCTTCTGGCCTGTAGGCCTTCTGCACAGAGATCCACTGTTGGTCTGATGTTTTTATTGTTGTTGGTGGTGTTAACCCGACCTTTCTCTCTGGCTGTGGTTAACATTATTTTTCTTCATTTCAACTTTGATGAATCTGACAATTATGTGTCTTGGGGTTGCTCTTCTCCAGTACTATCTTCATGGCGTTCTCTGTATTTCCTGAATTTGAATGTTGGTCTATCTTTTTAGTTTGGGGAACTTTTTCTGGATAATACTCTTAAGAGGTTTTTTTNTTTTTGCTTGATAAATATTCTTCCATCCCTTTATTTTGGGCCTATGTGTGTCTTTGAACATGAGATGGGTCTCCTGACTATAGCACACCAATAGGTCTTGACTCTTTATTCATTTGCCAGTCTGTGTCTTTTCATTGGGGCATTTCATCCATTTACATTTAAGGTTAATATTGTTATGTGTGAATTTGATCCTGTCAATAGATGCTAGTTGGTTATTTCATTTGTTAGTTGATGCAGTTTCTTCATAGTGTCAGTGGGCTTTACAATTTGGTATGTTCTTGCAGTGGCTGGTACAAGTTGTTCCCTTCCATGTTTAATGCTTCCTTCAGGAGCTCTTGTAAGTCAGGCCTACTGATGACAAAATCTCTCAGCATTTTCTTGTCTGTAAAATATTTTATTTCTCTTTCACTTATGAAGCTTAGTTTGACTTGATATGAAATTCTGGCTTGAAAATTCTTTTTTAAAAGAATGTTGAATATTGACCCTCAGTCTCTTCTGGCCTGTAGGGTTCAGCAGGGAGATTTGCTGTTAATCTGATGGCATTCCTTTTGTGGATAACCTGACATTTCTCTCTAGCTGCTCTTAGCACTTTTTTCCTTTCATTTCAACCTTTGTGAATCTGATAATTATGTGTCTTGGGGTTGCTGTTCTCGAAGAGTGTCTTTGTGGTGTCCTCTGTATTTCCTGAATTTGAATGTTGGCCTGCTTTGCTAAGTTGGGAAAGTTCTCCTGGATAATACCCTAAAGAGTATTTTCCAACTTGGTTTCCTTCTCCTTGTTACTTTCAGGTACACTAATCAAACATAGGTTTGGTCTTTTCACATAGTCCCACATTTCTTGGAGGCTTTGTTTGTTCCTTTTCATTCTTTGTTCTCTGATCTTGTCTTCATGCTTTATTTCATTAAGTTGATCTTCAATTTCTGATATCCTTTCTTCTGCTTGATTAATTCAGCTATTGAAACTTGTGTATACTTTATGACGTTCTTGTGCTGTTTTTAATCTCCATCAGGTGATTTATGTTTTTCTCTTAACTGGTTACTCTAGTTAGCTGTTTCTGTAACCTTTCATCAAGATTCTTACCTTCCTTGCATTGGGTTAGAACATTCTTGTTTAGCTCAGAAGAGTTTGTTATTATCCATCTTCTGAAGCCTATTTCTGTCAATTTGTCAAACTCATTTTCTTTTCAGTTTTGTTCCCTTGATGTCAAGGAGTTGTGATCCTTTAGAAAAGAGGCATTCTGGTTTTTGAAATTTTTAGCCTTTTGGTGCTGCTGGGGTGTTTTTTTTTTGTTTTGTTTTGTTTTGTTTTTTTCTGATCTTCGTGGATTTAACCACCTTTGACCTTTGATGTTTGTTGGTGACCTTCTGATGGGGCTTCTGTGTGAACGTCTTTTTTACCGATGCTGATGTTGTTGTTTTCTGTTTGTCACTTTTCTTTCTAACAGTCAGGACCCTCTGATGCAGATCTGCTGGAGTTTGCTAGAGGTCCATTCCAGACCCTGTTTGCCTGGGTATCACCAGTGAACGCTGCAGAACAGCAAAGATTGCTGATTGTTTCATCTTCTAAAAACTTCGTCTCAGAGGGGCACCCACCAGATATCTGCTGGAGCTATCCCATATGAGTTGTCTGTCAACTCCTGCTTTGAAGTTTCTTCCAGTCAGGAGACACGAGGATGTGGGGCCTACTTGAGGCAGTCTGGCCCTTAGCAGAACTTCAGCAATTTTCTGGGAGATCCAGTGCTCTCTTCAGTGCCAGCAGGTAGGAATATTTAAATCTACTGAAGCTGTACCCACAGTCACCCCTTCCAGCAGGTGCTCTTTTCCAGGCAGATTAGGGTTTTATCTATATGTCCCTGATGGGGACTATTGCCTTTCTTTCAGAGATGCCCTGCCCAGAGAGGAGAAATTGAGAGGGGAAGTCTGGCTACAGCCATTTTTGGAGCTGTGGTGGGTTCCACCCAGTTTAAACTTCCCAGTATCTTTGTTTATACTGTGAGGGGACAACTGACTACTCAAGCCTCAGTAATGGCAGATGGCCCTCCCCCAACCAAGCTCAAGAGTCCCAGGTCAACTTCAGGCTACAGTGCTGGCAGCAAGAATTTCAACCCAGTGGATCTTAGCTTGCTGGGCTCTTAGAGGGTGGGATTCACTGAGCTAGACCACTTGGCTTCCTGGTTTCAGACCCCTTTCCTGAAGAGTGAAGAGTTTTGTCTAATTGGCATTCCATGTGCTACTGGAGTATGAAAAAAAACTATTGCAGCTAGCTTGGTGTCTGCCCTAACAGCTACCCAGTTTTGTGCTTGAAGCCCAGGGCCCTGGTTGCATAGGCACCTGAGGGAATCTCCGGGTCTGTGGGTTGCAAAGATTGTGGAAAAATTGTAGTATCTGGGCTCGAATGCACCATTCCTTATGGCACAGTTTCTCATGGCTTTTCTTGGCTAGGGGAGAAAGTTCCCTGATCCCTTGGGCTTCCCAGGTGAGGCAATGCCCCACCCTGCTTCTGCTTGCCCTCCATGGGCTGCTTCCACTGTCTACCCAGTCCCAACAAGATAACACAGGTACCTCAGTTGGAAATGCAGAAATCACCCACCTTCTGAATTGATCTCACTTTGAGCTGCAGACAGGAACTGTTCTTATTCAGTCATCTTGACAGCCACCTCCTCAAGCCCTCACACTTTTTAAATACACATGTGTACATGCTTATTTCCATCAAAATTTATGTTTCTATAAAGTCCATTTATCTTCACACTTGTAGAAACACAAACCAACATACATATACATTGGTGCTTGTAAATGGTCATATATCCACCCTCTGCACATTTATCTATTCAATGTTTACTGAAAGATTACCCTATCTTGTGCTAGACACTGAACTAGACCCTGGGCAGAAAGGTGAGCAGGACACATTTTAGTCTTTGATATGCTCACAGTTTAGTGAAATATAGAGAATAATGAGCAGGAAGGTTATAAAGTAAATGCACAGATAACTATTTTAAAAAAGGGGAAATGTTATATGTGTTCTAAGAGATGCATCAACAAACTTCCCATGGGTTTCCAATGAAGAAAGGGACAACTATTAGTAGGGGTTCATCAAGTAGGATTTCCTAAATAGAAACTTGGTCATAGTCAACTTCTTTGCTGTTAGCAGCCCAAGGTAAGTTGCCACGTCTTTCTTCTTCCCAGCCTAATATAGTCTGAATTTCATTAAAGATAATTCCTGTCTTTGATGTAAATCAGTTCTGTGGCTTTGGATATATCACTTCACCTCCTCTGGACCTCATTTTGTTTCTCTGGAAAATGGGGATGATTATGGCTAGTCCACAGGGCTTCTGGAGGATTAAGTGAGAGAAAACACTGTAAAAAGTATTATGTAAACTGTCAGGCACTTACTCAAAATGGGAGTTGTCTCTCTGCCTTGTTTTCCTGGTGCCATATAAGAGTGTGCTGTCCCATGACTTCATTTTCTCAGTTATGGGACAAAAGTCATGAGGCTTTTGGGCACTGAGCCAAAAGGGTAGAATGAATGCTTCCTGTCACTCCCTCACTAAGCTCCTCCTAGATTTATCATTTATCCTATCCAGCGGGGTTCATTTTTGCCAATTCTTGAAGAAAGCATTTGAGCATTTGAGCTTCATGATTTTTGACTCTTGAACGAAGCATGACCTCTTTGAGGTTGGAAATCCATTTACTCTTGGCAAAGTCACAACATCTTGTTTCAAAGAGAAGGGGAGTAAAAAAAAAAATCTAGCTCACAAAATCTTAGGGAGTTTTATAACTAAGCTTATAAGATATTTTTGGAACTGAGTTCACTCTTACAACAGAGCCCTTGGATTATTTAAGTGTAAATGAATCAGAAAGGTCCAGATCAGATTTCCCTTGAAATACACAAAGTTTAGAAATGGAAGGAGTGGAGGCTCAGCCAAGAGCACTCTCTGTTTGGGCAAAGCCGCCAGGGTGGCTGAAATCACAGCATTTGCAGAGATTTCCCACAGAGTCAGAGAACTGGGTCCCAGACAACTGTGCCATTAGGCAGCAAGGGGCTCTAGGCACCTTCCTCAATTTCTGGACCCATACTCAGGCCACCCAAGGGCCAGAGGAGTTCCTGGGTAAGAGATAACCAACCACCAGGAATACTTCTATAAGTGATCACCTATGGACATAAAGGAAAGAGAGAAGTTGCATTCCCAGCTTACAGCCCCTTAGTAAAATAATGGAGTCAAGAAGAATACACAGGAAACTTCACTAAAAGAGCAGGCCTCTGTGCCATGGAAGAGGTCCAGAACAAACTAAAGGCAGCATCAGAGAAAATTAAGCAGCTTAGATAAATGTAAGAGCATTGGACAAGAGTTAAGAGACTTCTAGATCTGGGTTATTAACTTTCATTCTTTCTTCACATTTCTCCAATCTCATTTATGTCCAATTGATCAATAACCAAGTGTATTGTAACTCTGTCATAAATCCATTTATTCTTTAACACTCTAATTACCCCTGTCAGAAGATAGATATTATCACTTGTATCCTGGATATCTTCAGCTACTTTCTATTGGTTTCCCTGTCTTCAGTCTCTCCTTGTTAATCCACCTTCCACAGTAGAGTCCAAATACCATTGTGATCATGCCACTCCTCTGCTTAAGATCCATCTATGGCTCCTCTTTTACTATAGGATAAAATCTAAACACTTTATGTCTGGTATAATAAATACAGTGATGTTTATGATGTGAACTTTGTTCCACCTTTCCATTATATGCATCCCAGCTGAAGCTTCAGTAAATTGGATATTTTGAAGTTTCCATCAATCCCAATATTTATCTCTCTCTCTATTTACCTACCTACCTCTCTGTCATCTATCTTAGATGCTTATGGAAATAGAGTACGAACAGTAGAACAAACCAATACCTTGTTTTTAAAATAACAGCTAGCACTAACTGAAATACTACTATGTGCTAGATAGTAATATTACCATCAGAAATATTTCACATAGAACTAATTTATTATTTCATCAGTACTATGAGATAATTATATTATTATTATTCCCATTTTACATAGGAAAAAACATGCACAGGATGGTTAAGTAGTTTGTCTTCTGATTCATAGCTAGGAAGCAGCAAAGGCAGACTATGAATGCATCTAAGCTCTAGAGGTGCAGTTTCAGCCAGTATATATAATTGCCTTTCCTGACATGTATTTTTACCTTTTATGCCTTCACATATGCTGTCACCCAGTCCTGAAATACTAACCCTTTTTATGTAGTTAAAAAACTTACATGGACTGGATACAAGATGGCCGAATAGGAACAGCTCTGGAGTACAGTTCCCAGCAAGAACAATGCAGAGGGTGAGTGCCCACAGCATTTCCAAACAAATTTCCACTGCCCACAGACCAGGAGATTCATGGGCCAAAAACCACCACAATTTTTCAGCATGACCGGTGCCGGGTTGGCACACAGAAACTCACACAAATCTGGGAGGCTATTTCAACTGGTGTCTGGAAAGCCAGGAAGACAGAGCAGCCCATTCAACTGAAAGGGAGGGGACAGAGACAGGGAGACAGGTGATCTGGCTTGGCAGGTACCTCCCCCACAAAACAAGCAATATGAAATGTTCTGGATTGAGAGTTTCGCAGCTAGTTCAGGTAGACCCAAGATGGTCCAGCTCAGTGGGGGGAAGGACAACCACCACTACCAAGGCAGTCTGCCACTACCAAGGCATTTCACACAGCAGCGAGGCAGAGCTTACAGCAGCTCAGCAATGCCTTTGCTGGCAGACTGTGACCAGGTTGCCTAGTTGCTGGGCAGGGCATCTATGAAAAAAGGCAGCAGCATGACAGGAACTTATAAATAAAGCTGACATTCCTAGGACAGAGCACCTGGAAAAAGAGGCAGTTATGAGTTCTGCTGCAGCAGACTTAAAAGTACATTCCCAGCAGCTCTGCATGGAACATTGGAGCTTGCACCACAACACTTGAGCTCCTATAAGGGACAGACTGTCTCCTTAAGCAGCTCACTGATCCCCGTGTCCAAAGAGACACCTCATAAAGGAGAGCTCATGCCAACATCTGGCAGGTACCCTTCTTGGATGAAGATAACAGAAGAAGAAACTGACAGCAACTCTTACTGTTCTGCAGGCCCCACAGGTGATCCCCAGGCAAGCAGGGTCTGGAGTGGACCTCCAGTAGTCCAGCAGCAGAGAGACCTGACTGTTAGGGAAAAAAAACTAAGAAACAGAAGGAAATAACTTCATCATTAACAAAAAGGATGTCCACTCAGAGATTCCATCCAAAAGTCACCAACTACAAAGACCACAGCTAGATAAAGCCACTAAGATGGGAAGAAACCAGCACAAAAAGGATGAAAACACCAAAAATCAAAACGCCTCTCCTCCTCCAAAGGATCACAACTCCTAACCAGCTAGGGATCAAAGATGGATGGAGAATGAATCTGATGAACTGACAGAAACAGGCTGCAGAAGGTGGATAATAACAAACTTCTCAGAGCTAAAAGAACATGTGCTAACCCAATGCAAAGAAATTAAGAACCTAGAAAAAAAGGATAGATGAGATGCTAATTAGAATAAAAAGCTTACAGAGGAATACAAACGACTTGATAGAGCTGAAAATCACAGCATGAGAACTTGGTGAAGCATACACAAGTTTCAATAGCCGAATTGACAAAGCAGAAGAAAGAATATTAGAGATTGAAGATCAACTCAATGAAATAAAATGAGAAGGCAAGATTAGAGAAAAAAGAGTGAAAGAAAATGAACAAAGCTTCCAAGAAATACAGGATTCTGTGAAAAAACCTAATCTACGTTTGATAGGTGTACGTGAATGTGACAGAGAGAATGAATCTAAGCTGGAAAACACTCTCCAGGATATTATCCAGGAGAACTTCCCCAACATAGCAAGCCAGGAAACATTCAAGTCCAAGAAATACAGAGAACACCACAAAGATATTCCTCAAGAACAGCGACCCCAAGGAACATAATCGTCAGATTCACCAGGGTTGAAATGAAGGAAAAAAATGCTAAGGGCAGCTGGAGAGAAAGGTCGGGTTACCCACAAAGGGAAGCCCATCAGATTCACAGCAGATCTTTTGGCAAAAACCCTACCAGCCAGAGGAGAGTGGGGACCAATTTTGAAAATCTTCAAAGAAAAGAACTTTCAACCTAGAATTTCATATCCAGCCAAACTAATCATAAATGAATAAAATCCTTTATGGAAAAGCAATTGCTGAGAGATTTTGTCACCACCAGGCCTGACTTACAAGAGCTCCTGAAAGAAGCACTAAACAAGGAAAGGTACAACCAGTACCAGCCACTCCAAAAATGTTCAAAATGCTAAAGACTATCAACACAATGAAAAAAAAAAAATACATCAAACAATGGGCAAAACACCCAATAAAGCTAGCATCAAAATGATATGATCAAATTCACAAATAACGATATTAACCTTAAATGTAAATTGGTTAAATGCCCCAATCAAAAGACACAGACTGGCAAATTGGATAAAAAGTCAAGACCCACCCGCGTACTGTATTCAGGAAACCCATCTCACATGCAAGGACACACATAGGCTCAAAATAAAGGGATGGAGGAAGATTTATCAAGCAAATGGAGAGCAAAAAAAACAGGAGTTGCAATTCTCGTCTCTGATAAAATGGACTTTAAACAAACAAAAATCAAAAGAGACAAAGAAGGGCATTACATAATGGTAAAAGGATCAATGCATCAAGAAGAGCTAATGATCCTAAATATATACGCACCCAATACAGGAGCACCAAAGTACATAAAGCAAGTTCTTAACAACCTACAAAGAGACTTAGACTTCCACATAATAATAATGGGAGACTTTAACACTCCACTGTCAATATTAGACAGATCAATGAGACAGAAAATAACAAAGATATCCAGGACTTAAACTCAGATCTGGACCAAGTGGACCTAATAGACATCTACAAAACTCTCCACCCCAAATCCTCAGAATATACATTCTTCTCAGCACCGCATTGCACCTACTCTAAAATTAACGACATAATTGGAAGTAAATCACTCCTCAGCAAATGCAAAAGAACAGAAATCATAACAGTCTCTCAAACCACAGGGCAATCAAATTAGAACTCAGAATTAAGAAACTAACTCAGAACCACACAATTTCATGGAAACTGAACAATTGGCTCTTGAATGTTGACTGGATAAACAATGGAATGAAGTCAGAAATAAAGATTTTCTTTTAAACCAATGAGAACAAAGACACAATGTATCAGAATCTCTGTGAGACATTTAAAGCAGTGTCTAGAGGGAAATTTATAGGAATAAATGCCCACATGAGAAGATAGGAAAGATCTAAAATTGACACCATATTGTCAAAATTGAAAGAGCTGGATGAGCAATATTAAAAGAAAAAAAAAAACTCAAAAGCTAGCAGAAGACAAGGAATAAGTAAGATCAGAGCAGAACTGAAGGAGATAGAGACACAAAAAACTCTTCAAAGAATCAATAAATCCAGGAGCTCATTTTTTGAAAAGATCAACAGAATAGACAGTCTGCTAGCCAGGTTAATAAAAAAGAAAAGGGAGAAGAATTAAATAGATGTAATAAAAAACTATAAAGTGGATATCACTATCTATCCCACAGAAATACAAACTGCCATCAGAGGCTAATATACACAGCTCTATGCACATAAACCAGGAAACCTGGAAGAAATGGATAAATTCCTGGACACTTGCAACCTCCAAAGCCAAACCAGGAAGAAGTTAAAACCAAGAATAGACCAAGAACAAGGGCTGAAGTTGAGGCAGCAATTAATAGCCTACCAACCAAAAAAAAGCCCAGGTCCAGATGGGTTCACAGCCGAATTCTACTAGACATACAAAAAGAAGCTGCTACCATTCCTTCTGAAACTATTCCAAACAATACAAAAAGAAGTACTCCTTCCCAAATCATTTTATGAGACCAACATCATCCTGATACCAAAACACAGCAGAGACTCAACAAAAAAAGTAAACTTCAGGCCAATCTCCATGATGAACATAGATGCAAAAATCTTCAACAAAATACCGGCAAACTGATTGCAACAGCATATCAAAAAGCTTACCCATCATGATCAAGTAGGCTTCATCCCAGGGATGCAAGACTGGATCAACGTATGCAAGCCTAAAAACGTAATCCACCATCTAAACAGAACCAAAAACAAAAACCACATGATTATCTCAATAGATGTGGAGAAGGCCTTCCACAAAATTCGACAGCCCTTTATGCTAAAACCCCTTATTAAATTAGGTATAGATGGAATGTATCTCAAAATAATAAAAGCTATTTATGACAAACCCACAGCCAATATCATACTGAATGGGCAAAAACTGGAAGCATGCCCTCTCTCACCACTCCTACTCAATACAGTATTTTATAGCCAGAGCAATCAGGCAAGAAAAAGAAATAAACGGTATTCAATTAGGAAAGAAGGAAGTCAAACTGTCTCTATTTGCAGATGACATGATTGCATATTTAGAAGACCCCATCGTCTCAGCCCAAAATCTCCTCAAACTGATAAGCAACTTCAGCAAAGTCTCAGGATACAAAATCAATGTGCAGAAATCACAAGCATTCCTATATACCAATAACAGACAAACAGAGCCAAATCAAGAGCAGACTACCATTCACAATTGCTACAAAGAGAATAAAATACCTAGGAATACAACTAACAAAGGATGTAAAGGTCCTTTTCAAGGAGAACTACAAACCACTGCTCAAGGAAACAAGAGAGGACACAAACAGATAGAAAAACGTTCCATGCTCATGGTTGGAAAAGTCAATATTGTGAAAATGGCCATACTGTCCAAAGTAATTATATATTCAATGCTATCCACATCCAGCTTCCAATGACCTTCTTCACAGAACTGGAAAAAAAAAAAAACACTTTAAACTTCATATGGAACCACAAGAGAGCCCACATAGCCAAGACAATCCTAAGCAAAAAGAACAAAGCCAGAGGCATCACACCGCTGGACTTCAAACTATATTACAAGGCGACAGTAATCAAAACAGCATGATATTTGTACCAAAACAGAGACCTAGACCAATGAAACAAAACAGAGGCCCCGGAAGCAACACTGCACATCAACAACCATCTGATCTTGGACAAACATGACAAAAACAAGCAATGGGGGAAGGATTCCCTGTTTAATAAATGATGTTAAAAAAAAACTGGCTAGCATTGTGCAGAAAGCAGAAACTGGACCCCTACCTGTCTCCTTACACTAAAATTAACTCCAGGTGGATTAAAGACTTAAACATAAAACCTAACACCATAAAAACACTAGAAGAAAACAGGCAAAACCATCCAGGCATAGTCATAGGCAAGTACTTCATGACTAAAACATGAAAAGTAATGACAATAAAAGCCAAAATAGACAAATGGGATCTAATTAAAATTCAGAGCTTCTGTACAGCAAAAGAAACCATCATTAGAGTGAGCCAGCAACCAAGAGAATAGGAAAGTTTTTTGCAATCTACACATCTGACAAAGGGCTAATATCCAGAATCTACAAAGAACTAAAACAGATATACAAGAAAAAAACAAACAACCCCATTCAAAAGTGTGCGAAGGTTATGAGCAGACACTTTTCAAAAGAAGACATATATGAGGCCAACAAACATGAAAAAATGCTCATCATCACTCGTCATTAGAGAAATGCAGATCAAAACCACATTGAGATACCATCTCACGCCAGTTACAATGGCGATCATTAAAAAGTCTGGAGACAACAGATGCTGGAGAGGATGTGGAGAAATGGGAACACTCTTACACAGCTGGTGGGAGTGTAAGTTAGTTCAACCATTGTGGAAGACAGTGTGACGATTTCTCAAGGATCTAAAAATAGAAATTTGATTTGACCCAGCAATTCCATTACTGGGTATATACCCAAAGAACGATAAATCTTTCTACTATAAAGACACATGCACAAGTATGTTCATTGCAGCCCTGTGTACAATAACAAAGACCTGGAACCAACACAAATGCCCATCAATGATAGACTGGACAAAGAAAATGTGGTACATATACACTGTAGAATACTATGCAGCCATAAAAAATGATGAGTTTGTGTCCTTTATAGGGACTTGGATGAATCTGGAAACCATCATTCTTAGCAAACTGACACAGGAACAGAAAGCCAAACACCACATGTTGTCACTCATAGGTGGCTGTTAAACAATGAGAACAGGTGGACTTAGGGAGAGGAGCATCACACACTGGGGGCAGTTGTGGGGG
>NW_016107919.1:822186-836220 GCF_001604975.1 Cebus imitator | reverse complement strand
AGGAAAAGAAAAAAAAAATAGCAAAGTAAATTATATTAATTCCCTACAGGCAAAATGTGAAAACCTTGGAATTTAATTTTCATAAATTTTCCTATTAAACAAAACCAACACAAAATAGGCCTTTACAAAGGTATGCTGAAAAGTGAAATGTTTTCAAGTGTCAAGTGCTCTGCCACCATGAAAAGCTATGCTGGAGCAGAAACCAGATGAGGGATTCTTACCCTCACTCCTTCTTAACTCCCGTCACTATTTTAGAACTAGAAGCTAAAGGAGAAAAATAACTTCAAATGGTTAAAGAAAATAAGACACGTGCTTGAATCCAAGACAGGTAACAGACAATGTGGTGTAATGGAGAGACACAAGGATATAGAGACTTGGATCACAGGTTTGGCTGCTCTGACGCTGACTCATTCTGGTACCTCAGACTACTGAAGCCCTGTTTTTTACCACAGTTTAATTCTCTGAAAGTTTTGGCTTCTCAACCCCAGGACTTTCTCTAAGGGCCTTTAAGTTATATCTTATTCTATGAGAGGCAGCTAACAGGTGGGGAAAATCACCCTACCCCAAACGGCAAGAAACTTAGATTCTAGTCCCAGGCTTATCAGTAACTTGCTATGTGATTCTGGATAAGTATGTTTTCCTTTCTGAACCTTTGTGTCCTCACTGGTTGGACTAGATGCTCTAGTCTTCCATTCTAGAATACTCTGTCATTTTAAAGTTTCTAGAAAACCATTATTTGTATTAGTTGTGTCTTGCTGCTGTAGAAAATAATCATTAACGTAGTAAATAATAAAACAAGCAATAGCGATATGTTACCTTATAGTTCTGGAGGCCAGAAGTCCAACAGAGATCTCACTGGGCTAAAATCAAGGTGTTAGTAGGGTTCAGTTATTTTCTGAAGTTTCTAGAGGTGAATCTATTTCTTTTATTTTCCAGCTTCAAGAGATCATCTGATTTCTTAGATCATGGCCCCTTTCTTTCATCTTCAAAGCCAGCAGCATGGAATCTTCAAATCTTTATCTCACTCAGACATTCTTATCTCCTTCTTATAAGAACCACTGTGATTGCATTGAGGCCATCCAGACATTCCAGGAAAATCTTCCCAATTTAAGATTCTTAAATTAATCACATTTATAAAGCATTTTTTGCCACATAAGATAACATGTTCACAAGTCCAGGGAATCAGTATGTGGACATCTTGCGGGTCCTTATTCATCTTACCACAACATATTTACATAAGAGGAAACCCAGGCTATAAAGTAAAAAAAAATACTTAAAGGAAGGGGTAGATGTTTGCAAGACCTTGTGAGTGAAAAGAATGATGGGGTGGTTCAAATATTAACACCACTTTAGGCAGTATTAATAATAAATATAGAATGTCCAGAATGTGGGAGGAGACAGTGCTGAAGTGGACTGAGGGGGCATGCAACATACTGAGACGCTAGCTGGGGCAGCCAAGGGAGTGCTGCGATCACCTAACCCCAAACCCAGGCTTCACAGCTTACAGTTCCAAAAGAGACTCCTTCATTCTTCTTGAGGAGAGGAAAGGGAAAAGTGCAGAAGACTTTGTCTTGCATCTAGAATACCAGCTCAACCACAGCAGGATAGGGCACTCGCCAGAATCATGAGATGCCTGTTCCAAAATGTAGCTCCATGATATTTTTAGGCATATCTTGGGCCAGAAGGAAACCCATTTCCTTGAAGAAAAGGGCTCAGTCATGCCAGCACTTATCACCTGCTAACTGAAGAGCCCTTCAGAATTAAATACTCAGAAGTGATATCCAGGTTCTACATCCAGGGTCTTGCATGAGCCTCTGAGACTTTCTGGCTTCAGGAGGGACTCAGCACATTACAAGCTTTTGTGGCTATGGGGGAAAACTCCTTCTGTTTGAGAAAAACAGAGGGAAATATAAAGGGGACTTTGTTTTGCACCTTAGGCACCAGCACAGTCATAGGGTGGTAGAGAACCAGGGAACTGAGGGAACACAGGCAGTAGCCAGGGAATGGTCATAGCAGGCCTTGGGCAAGACCCAGTGCTGTGCTCACTTCAGGTCTGACCCAGTGCAGTCGTAGAGGTGGTGGCCACAGGGCTGTTTGTATCACTCCATCCCAGGTTTAAGTGGCTCAAAACAGAAATAGACTCTGTATGTTTGAAGGAAAGTAAAGGAGGGGAAAAACTGTCTCTGCCTGGTAATCCAGAGAATTCTCCCAGATCTTGCTTGGGGTATCCCCTAAAGCAGATACCGTTTAGATCACAACGTCAAAGTTCTCTCAAATACCTGAAAAACCTTCCCAAGAAATATGGCTACAAAACCCCCAGACAGTGAAGACTAAAATAAATGCCTAACTGTTCAATGCCCAGACACCAAAGAACATCTACTAGCATCAACACTATCCAGGAAAACATAACCATACCAAACGAGCTAAGTAAGGCACCAGGGACCAATCGTGGAGAAACAAAGATATAGGACTCTTTACACAGAGAGTTCAAAATAGCTGTGTTGAGGGGACTCAGAGAAATTCAATATAACACAGAGAAGGAAGTCAGAATTCTATAAGATAAATTTAAGAAAGATATTAAATTAATTAAAAGAAATTAAGCAGGAATTCTGCACCTGAACAAAGCCAAGTGGCATAACAAAAAAAGCATCAGAGTCCTTTAATGGCAGAATTGATCAAGAAAAAGAAAGATTTAGTGAGCATGAAGACAGGCTATTTAAAAATACACAGAGGACACAAAAGAGAAAAGAATAAAAAGATAAACTATGCCTACAGAATCCATAAAATATATTCAAAAGGGCAAATCTAAGAGTTATTGGCCTTAAAGAGAAAGTAGGGAAAGAGGCGTAGAAAGTTTATTCAAAAGTTTAGTAACAGAAAACATCCCAAACCTAGAGAAAGATATTAATATTCAAGTAGAATAAGGTTATAGAATACCAAGCAAATTTAACCCAAAGAAGACTACTTCAAGGCATTTTATAATCAAACTTCCAAAAGTTAAAGATAAAGAAAGTTTCTAAAGTCAACAAGAGAAAAGAAACGAATAGCATACAATAGAGCTCAAATACATCTGGCAGCAGATTTTTCTGTGGAAACCTTACAGATCAGGAGACAGTGGCAGGACATATTTGAAGTGCCAAAGAAAGAAAAGAAAATATGTAACCTAACATAGAATAACAAGTGGAAATATTCTCTAAACTTAAAGGTGAAAAAAACTTGTTTCAGACAAACCCAAATTGAGGGATTTTGTTAATACCAGATCTGCCCTATAAAAAAGTCTAAAGGGAGTACTTAAATCAGAAAGGAAAGGACACTAATGAGCAGTAAATAATCACCTGAAGGTACCAAACTTACTTAACAATAGTACATACACAGAAAAACACACTTATTATAACATTGTATAGTGGTGTATAAATTAATCCTATTCTAACTGGAAAGATTAAATGATGAACAAATGAAAATAATGACCACAACAGCTTTTCAAGACATAGTGCAATAAGATAAATATTTTACAAATAATGAAAAGTTAAAAATCAATGGGAAGAAGTTAAGACGAGCTTTTATCAATTCTCTTTTTGCTTGTTTGTTTGTTCATGTAAATAGCGTTAAGTTGTTATCAGGTTAAAATAATGTATTATAAGATAGTATTTGTGACCCTTGTGGTAACTTGCAAATGAAAAAACACATAATTGATACACAAAAAATAAGCAAGAAACTAAATCACATCACGAGAAAAAATTACCTTCACTGTAGGAGAAAAGAAGGAAAGAAGGAAGAAAATACTGTAAAACTACCAGCAAACAAACAACAAAATGATGGGAGTGAATTATTTCATATATATTGTAACATTGAATGTAAATGGACTAAGCTTTCCATTCAAAAGACATAGATTGGCTTAACAGTTGAAAAAACAAGACGTATTGATGAACTGGTTCAATCGGTGAAAAATAAAAATCCCACAAGAAACACACTTCACCTATGAAGATACACAGGGACTGAAAATAAAAGTATAAGAAAAGATATTTCATGACAATAGAAACCCAAAAAGAGTAGGAGTAGCTATATTTACATCAGACAATATAGATTTGAAGACAAGAACTGTAAGAGACAAAGAAGAACACTATATAATGATAAAGGGGTCAATTCAGCAAAAGAATGTAACAACTTTAAATAGACATGCACCCAAAACTGGACCACGCAGATATAAAAAGAAAGTATTATTAAAACTAAAGGGACATAGGACCCAATACCAAATTACCTGGAGGCTTTAAGACCTTGCTTTCAACATTGGACAAATCTTCCAGACAGAAAATGAATCAAAAAACTTCAGCTGTAATCTGCACTATAGACCAAAATGATATAATAAATTTTTAAAGAACATTTCATCCAAGAGCTGCAAAATACACATTATTTTCTTCAACACACGGATTATTCTCCAGGACAGATCACAGATTGTATGTTAGTTTACAAAAAAGTCTTAAAACATTTTTTTAAAATAAAATAATATTAAGCATTTTCTCTGACCACAGTGGAATAAAACTAGAAATTAATAACAAGAAAAGTGTGGAAACTACAAAAATATGTAAAAACTAAACAGTATGCTCATGAATGACCAGGGAAATAATCAAGAAATGTAAAAAGTGATTGAAAAATTTCTTGAAAGAAATAATAATGGAAATACAACATACAAAATTGTATAGGGTACAGCAAAAGCAACACTAAGAAGAAAGTTTACAGTTATCAGTGCCTACATCAATAAAGAGGAAAACCTCAAGTAAACAATTTACGTATCTTAAAAACCTAAAAAAGCAAGAGCAAATGAATGTGAAAATTAGTAGAAGAAATGAAATAATAAAGATCAGTGCAGAAGTAAGTGAAGTTGAAGTGGAGAAGACAATATAAAAGATTAATTTTAAAAGTTGCTTTTTCGAAATACAAAAGATTAAAAACTTGTTTTTTTAAAAAAGTTAAACAGAATTGAAACACCTTTAAAGAGATTAAGACAAAAAGAGAGAAAATCCTAATAAATAAAATCAGAAATGAAAAAAGAGGCATCACAACTGATACTGTAGAAAGTAAAAGGATCATTAGTGGCTACTGTGAGCAACTATATACCAATAAACTTAAAAATTTAGAAGAAATGGACAAAATTCTAGGTAAGTACAACCTACCATGAATGAACCAGGAATGCATTCAAAACCTGAAAAGACCAGTAACAAGTAACAAGATCAAAGCCATAATAAAAAGACTCCCACTAATGAAAAGCCTGGTACTTGATGGCCTCATTGAAGAATTCTACCAAACATTTAAAGAACTAATACCAATTATACTAAAAGTATTCCCAATGATAGGGGAGTAGGGGATGATTTCAAAGTCATTCTATGGGAACAGAATTACCCTGATATGAAAACCAGACAAAAACACATGAAAGAAGAAAAAGAGAAAGAAAGAAAGAAAGGAAAGAAAGAAAGAAAGAAAGAAAGAAAGAAAGAAAGAAAGAAAGAAAGAAAGAAAGAAAGAAAGAAAGAAAGAGAGAGAGAAAGAAGAAAGAAAGAAAAGAAAGAAAGAAAGAGGAAGGAAGGAAGGAAGGAAGGAAGGAAGGAAGGAAGGAAGGAAGGAAGGGAGGGAGGGAGGGAGGGAAAGAAAAGAGAGAGAAAGAAAGAAAGAAAGAGAACTACATGCCAATATCTCTGATGAATATAGCTGCAAAAATTCTCAACAAAATGCTAGCAAACTAAATCCAACAATACATTAAAAATATCAGAAATGTTACATATAGGTGATGGGGAGGAAGGCAGCAAACCACACTGCCATGTATGTACCTATGCAACAATCCTGCATGTTCTTCACATGTACCCCAAAACCCAAAATGCAATTTAAAAATATATATATATATGTATGTGTATGTGTGTATATATATATATATATATATATATATATATATATATATATAATCATTCATCATGATCATGTGGGATTTACCTCTGAGATGTAAGGATGGTTCACCTTATGCAAATCAGGCAATGTAATACATCCTATCAACAGAATGAAGAATAAAAACCATACCATAATTTCAGTTGATACTGAAAAAGTATTCAATAAAATTCAACATCCCTTCATGATAAAAACCATCAAATAATTGGAAATGGAAGGAACATATCTCAACATAATATAAGCCATACATGAAAGATCCACAGCCAGTATCATGCTGAATGGGGAAAAACTGAAAGCCTTTTCTCTAAGATCTCTAACACGACAAGGATGCCCACTTTCACTACTGTTATTCAATATAGTACTTGAAGTCCCAGCTGAGCCAATCTGACAAAAGAAAGAAATAAAGGACATCCAAATTGAAAAGAAATAATTAAAATTAACCTTGCTTGCAGATGATGTGATCTTAGATTTGGAAAAATGTAAAGACTCTACAAGAAAGCTGTAGAACTGAGAAACAAATTCAGTAAGGTCTCAGAATGCAAAAACAACATACAAAAATCAGTAGCATTTCCACTTGCCAACAGTGAACAATGTGAAAAAGTAACTTAAAAAGTAATTCTGGCAGGGTATGGTGGCTCATGCCTGTAATCCCAACACTTTGGGAGGCTGAGGCAGATAGATCACGAGTTCAGGAGATTGAGACTATTCTGGTTAACACAGTAAAACCCCGTCTCTACTAAAAATACAAAAAATTAGCTAGGCGTGGTGTCACGTGCTTCTAGTGCCAGCTACTCATGAGGCTGAGACAGGAGAATCGCTTGAACCCGGGAGGTGGAGGTTGCAGTGGCCAAAATCACGCCACTGCATTCCAGCCTGGGCGACAGAGAAAAAAATAATAATAATCCCATTTACAACAACCACACGTAAAATTAACTACTAACAACTAACTTAACCAAAGAAGTGAAAGAACTATATAATAAAAAGTATAAAACACTGATAAAAGAAGTTGAAGAGGACGCAGAAAATGGAGATATATTTCATGTTCTTGAAAAGGAATAATCTATATTACTCAAAGCAACCTACAGATTTAATACAATCCCTATCAAAATACCAATGACATTTTTCATAGAAATGGAAACAAAATCCTAAAATTTATATGAAAGCCCAAAAGACCCAGAATAGGCAAAGAAAATATCCTAAGGGGAAAAAAAAAAAAAAAAACAACTGGGGCTAGGTGCAGTGACTCACACCTGTAATCCCAGCACTTTGAGAGGCTGAGGAGGGTGGATCATTTGAGTTCAGGAGTTCAAGACCAGCTTGGCCAACATGGTGAAACCTTGTCTCTACTAAAAATACCAAATTTAGCCAGATGTGGTTGCATGCACCTGTAGTCCCAGCTACTCAGGAGGCTGAAGCAGGAGAATTACTTTAACCCGGGAGGGGGAGGTTTCAGTGAGCCAGGATAGTGCCACTGTGCTTCAGCCTGGGTGACAGAGTGAGACTTTGTCTCAAATAAAAATAAAAATAAAATAATAGAAAAAAGAACAAAACTGGAAGAATCACATTACTTGATGTCAAATTATACTACAGAGCTCTAGTAACAAAAACAGCATAATACTGGCATGAAAACAGACACATAGGCCAATGGAACTCAAGGACTCAGAAGCAAATCCACACTGACCATAAACTCATTTTCAACAAAGGTGTAAATAACATACACTGGCGTAAAGACAGTCTCCTTAATAAATGTTGCTAGGGAAACTGGATATAAAAAGCAGAACAATGAAACTAGTCCCCTATCTCTAACCAAATACAAAACTAAAATCAAAATGGATTACAGACCTAAGCTTAAGACCTCAAATTATAAAACTACTATTAGAAAATGTTTGGGAAACTCTCCAGGACATTAGACTGGGAAAAAATTTCTTGAGCAATACACACAATCACAGGCAACCAAAGCAAAAATGGACAAATAGGATCACATTAAGTTAAAATGCTTCTGCACACCAATGGAAAAAAGTAGAGAGAGCATACAGAATGGGAGAAAATATTTCTAAAGTAATCATCTGACAAGAGATTCATAACCAGAATACATTAGGAGCTCAAATCACTCTATAAAAAAAATTCTAGTAATCCAATCAAAAAATGGGCAAAAGATTTGAATAGAAATTTCTCAAAAGAAGGCATACAAATGGCAAACGGGCATATGAAAATGCACTCAATGTAGTTGATCATCAGAGAAATGCAAGTGGAAACTACTGAGGTATCATATCACTCCAGTTAAAATGTCTTATATCCAAAAGACAGGCAATAATCAAGGCTGGTGAGGATGTGGAGAAAAGGGAATCCTTGTACATGATTAATGGGAATGTAAATTAATACAATGACTGTGGAGTTTTGAGGTTTCTCAGGAAACTAAAAATAGAGCTACATATGATTCAGCAATCCTACTGCTGGGTATACACCCCCAAAAATGGAAATGAGTATATTGAAGAGATATCTGAACTCCTATGTTTGTTTCAGCACTGTTTACAACAGCTAAGATTTGAAAGCAACATAAGTGTCAAATGTTACTGAAATCATTCTCCATCAATGCCCTAAAGCTTCACCAACTTGTGTGAGCAAGTGCCTTTGGATTACAGTGATATTCTAGAAGGGAAAAAGGAGTCACGAGTAGACAACATGGCAACAGGCATAGAAGGAGAATAGGAAGAGAGGACTTTGTTACGAGACAGACATACCCAGAGTTCCAATGACAGTGTACAAATCTAGGCTTCATAGATAAGAAAGCCCATTTTAAGGCAGATTCATTCATGCTTCAAACTTCAGCATCATGCAATATGCCCTTGAAACAAACCTGCATGTGTACACGTGTACCCCTTGGACCTAGAATAAAAAGTTTTTCTTTCTTTGTTAGCAAGCTTATTTTATTTCTACTCCGCTACTGTCCACCTTGGATTCTAGGTCACAGCACCATAAAAGATCAAAGTTAAAAAATATATAAAATTATTTAGTCCAGATTTTGAGGAGTTTTGTTGCCCATTATTTTCAAGAAGTGTAACCCTTACTTATAAACTAGATTTAAAAAAATGCATTGCTACTCTGGTTTAAGTAGGTCAGGGGAATTCTCATACTCTTGCCTTGTTAGACCCTCTCTCTCCCTGAGACTCCCAGTGTGAAAATCCATCATCCTAGGGATAGCTCAACTCTCCCTGCTCCAAATGCCAGTGACTTTAGATACAAATAAACAGAAGTTCAAAAAGGTGAAGGGACTCACTCAGTGTTATATAGGGAGTTAGTCTAGAATTCACATTAAAGATGAGTGTTCAATCTAAGGCCAAAGAAAGGGGAAGGGCTCAGATCACAAATATGGACTGAAAGGGGTGATGCAAATAGATGCAGTCAGTCTCAAAGACAGTACTAAATAGTCACTATTTGGTAAAAGAAAAATGCTTAATTGAAACAGATTGGATGTTAGCAACTGCTACACTATGCCTATATGTTTTATGATCGAGGGAGTCCTACAAAAAAGTAGGGGTTTAATCCAAATTATCCACAGTGAATTTCTCTAAGTATTCAAGAAGTGGTACCAGTCAGTGTTCAGTCCAGTTGTAACCTATCCTGCCTGTTACACTAGTTGTTATTAGTATCAAATTAAAGAGTAATATGAAAATGCTTTGAAAATTATAAAATGTCATGCAAATGTAAGGGCTTAGAGTGTTATTGCTGTTACCATTATTCTAGATTTTGGTTTCAATCTTACAGAATCTTTGGCTTGGCATGGGTCTTAAGAGGTTTGCTCAGTCCACCTTCCAGGCTCCAGAGAGGATGTCCCTAAACAGCTAGAGATCTATACCTAATGGTCATTATCAGCAAAGACTTGCTATACCCAACAAAGGAGTTTGCTGAACTCACCTCTGCTGTGATGGGCATGAAACTCTTCTGCAGACTGTCTCACCTCAGTCAGTTAAGCCATATTTATTAAGCACCTGCTTTGCAGAGTTCACTGTGGAACCAGGACTTTTAATAAAATTAAGCAGACAAAAGGAATCTGGAGACACTAGGATGAAGGGCCAAAACCAAGAATGAGAAATTTAATTGGAATATACATGTAAGGTTATGCACTTGTTTCTAAATACAAAAACAACAACAATTAAAACAAAACAATGACAGCAAAGAAAGGAAATGTGCTTAGCATTGGCATCTATAAGCAAAGGTTAGGAAATTTACTTATCTGCAAATTCAGTATGAGTTAGTGGGAACATGTGGCTAACAAAATAAATGTACTTTAAACCGTATAAATAAAAACATAACTAAATAATATTTAAATATTCATATTACTTGGTCTAAAAATAGTAAAATAGTGCATATTTATTTTAAAGTATAAATAATTATTAAAACCACATATTGGGTATAGTAAAAAAATTCTCAATCTTTTGTATGCATTACTAAGAGTTTATGTGAAATGAAATCTCAATATTTAAATACACTTTGGAAATGCTTTTTTTACTGAAGGACTTCTCAATTCTTTAAAACAATAATGAGAATTGTGGCTTTCTAAGGGGGGGATTAAGGCAAGCAGTGTTTTCCAAACTTATTTGAACATAGAAATCTTTCTTCACAGAATATTTTACATGACCGGTGTCCAGTGAAATACACCTAAGAGGCTATTTACCCAAAACCAAAAAGATGATACTTTTGGTATCATCAGACTCAAAGAAAAAGAGATCAGACTCAGAAAAGATCAGACTCAACCTAGGCCCCAAAATTAAAGGGAGATACAGAGAAACATGAATATATCCACAGGGCAGTCACTGAGCTGAGGAGGAAGTCAGAAACCAGGTCCCTTGAGCTGGGGATGTTTGGCTTGGAGAAGACTTAGAGGAATTTCGTCTCCGCCTTCAGAGCTCTCAAGACCTGAAGCCTGACAGATGGTCAAAGCATGGATGAATAGATATAAATTGCAGAGACACAGCTTTCAGTTCATAACTACATAGAATTTTCTAAAAGAGCTGGCCAAAGATGAAATGGGCTCAGATGGTAGCAAGTGAAATTCCTATCCCTAGATGTAGTTAAGCTGAGGCTTCAGGAACACCTGTTAAATTTCCAGGGTCAAATGTAAATGTTTTGGGGAGAGAGATTCTTCACAGTTTCACCCAACACTGGTATTCCATGGTTCTAAATCAAACTGCAATTGGCATCATGTGAAAAATGACAGGTCAGGAGGCTATGAAAAACCCATGGTTTCCAAACTTAGGCGGACATCAGAATCACCTGAAGAGCTTGTTACAACACAGATTTCTGACTTACATTTCTGGCAAAGATGGAGTAGTCGTCTCATTTCTCACTATCCTCCCTCAACAACAATAACAAAAACAAAAACCATGGATATAATATAACAAACAAACATAAAAGACTCTAAAGAGTGAAAGAAGGCAAGCTACACAGGGTCTTCAGGGCTTGAGGAACAATGCAGTGGGAGGTCCCTGAGTTTCCTTTTAGGCTCTCATATATCCCAGATGGGGCCCTCTAAGCCTGCAACCTAAATTATACAATAGGCACATACAAAATAAGCTTCAGGAAAACCCTGCTCTTGTAACCAAAGGATTGGGATAAGGGCAGCATAGCAGAACAACTTTAAAAAAAATAATATCTGCCTCTCCAGCCAAATAACAGAAGAAATATTGCTTCCACCCACTCCCTCACCCTCACCCCTGCCATTGTCAGCAGGCCCTAGCAGGAAGCTAAACTCCTGTACCCACCAGGTGGCAAATAGACAAAACAAGGTGGTACAAGGTAGTACTTGTTAGCATTGCAGTTTCCCTGCCAATGTATTACGAGCAAAGCTTAGCAAGGAGCTGAAGTTCTACCTATAACCACTGAAATGTAGTGTGTGTTAGCTCTGCTTTTGCAGGGGTTGTACCAAGAGGGTCCAGGTGTTGATGGTGCTGAAGTTCGATCCCCACTCAGCAGCAATGAAACAGAGCAAAGCTGTGTGAGATAGTATTAGTCAGCACTCCCTCCCCACCCTTACCCCAGTATCAGCAGGAACTGGGAGAATACTGATTTTCTGTCTTCTGCCTCCACCATGCAGGAACAGGGCAGAATGAGGCAATGTGAGATGACACTCTATTAATGAAAACTCTGCTTTTCCCAATATCCATATCAGCAAGGACCAAGAAGAAGCTGAACTTCCACTCCCATTTGCCAACAACAAGACACAGTAAGGCAGGGCTAGGCAACGTTCATTAGTACTTTACTTCTTGCCCACCCCACACAGTATTGGTGAGACATAGCAGGGAGCTAGTATTTAACTCCATCCAACTTAGTGAGTGTCATTGGGGCTGAAAGAGATAGTGCAATTTTGTGGTAGTTGGCCCTTCACCTCCCTCCTACCTCCTACTCTCCTCCTCCCTCTTTTCGGTGAAAGCATAATGTGAAGCTGAATTTCATGCTCTCAAACAGAAATAATAAGCTCTCAAACAGAAACATAAGAGTCAGTGATCTAATTTTGCTGGGAGGTATAAGCAGGGCCAAGCAGGAAACTGAATTTTAACCCCTACTGCCAGACAATGAGACAGGGCAAGGTGGTGAAAGATCAAGCTCTGCATTTGTCAGGTTGGTAGCAGTCAGGCCCAGCAGAAAACTCAACATTCACTTACACTTGGATTTGTGTGACATAAATTATCAAGGTAAATGGATGAAATAAAAAGCAATAATTAAATACAATGCAGAGTCTCACATCATAATAATTAAAAATTCCAGGATACAATAAAATATCACTTGTCAAACAAAGAATATAGAAAATCTGAACTTGAGAGCACTTCCTAATTAATTCTATGAGTCTAATATTACCCAAGTTTCAAAACCAGACAAGGAAAAAAGGGAAATTACAGACCAATATTATTTATGAATATATGAATAAAAATACTCAACAAAATAGTACTTAGGGTAGTACAAAGGGTGGTGAAAAAAACTTGTAGTTTTGTCAAAAACCACAAATAGTTTTGCACCAACCTATAATAAATCAAATCTAAGAATATATAATAAGGATGATACCACAGTCAAGGGGTATTAATTCTAGAAATTCAAAGGTATTTAAACATACAAAAATCAATTAGTGTAATAAATTACAACAATATATTTCTAAAGGATAGAAATGGCATTATATTATACTTAGTGAAAAAAAAATTTTTTTAACTGAATGCTTTTCCTCTAAGCTCAAGAGCAAGACAAGCTTTTAATACTTCTATTCAACATTGTACTAGAGGTTCTAACAAGAACAATTAGGCAAGAAAGAACTAAGAAACACCCAAACTGGAAAGGAAAATGTAAAACTATCTCTATTGTCAGACACATGATCTTTATATAGAAAAATTCTAAGGAATCCACTAAAAATATATTAGAACTAATAAGTTCAGCAAGGTTGCAGGATACAAGATTAACATACAAAGTTAATTTGGTTTCTATACACTTGCCATTCACCATGGTTTCAAAAAATAAAATAAAATACTTAGGAATAAAATGAAAAACTATGCACAACTTATACTGCAAAAACTACAAAACATTGTGGAAAAATATTAAAGAACTAAATTAATTGAAAGTGAGTCCATGTCCATAGATTTGAAGACTTAAAAATGTTAACATGGCTATATTCCCCAAACTGACCTCCAAATTCATTACAAACCCTATTTAAATCTAAACTGATTTCTTTGAAGAGATTGACAAGCTACTCCTAAACTTCATATGGATTTTTTTAAATGTGTATGCAAAACAAAGTGATTTATAGATTAAATTTAAACCATCTCAAAATTCCAATGGCATTGTTTATAGAAATGGAAAAGAAATACTAAAATTAAGATATAACCACAGAATACCCTAAACAACCAAAGCAGTCTTGATAAAGAAGAGGACAGTTAGAGGAATTACACTTTCTGATTTCAATAAGTATTACAAAGCTACAGTAATTAAAGCAGCACGGCACTAGCATAAAGACAGACACATACAAATGAAACAGAACAAAGAGCCCAAAAATAAACCCATGCACAGATGATTAACTGATTTTGAGAAGGGTGCCAAGAACACACAGTGGGGAAAGGA